>NW_027468889.1:0-2500 GCF_046254945.1 Alosa pseudoharengus | reverse complement strand
TGGTAAATTTACATGAACAACATGCCACAGCTTCAGTTAGAGAAGACACTGCTATAAAGAATTGGCTGGACGGTATGTTTCAACTTCCTTTGCCAGTTTCTGTCTTGGGTATTAAACAGGTGGCAGGAGACCAACTAGTCAAAGTAACGCTGTGAGCAGGGTTCGAAGCTGCGCGGGGAAACCCCATTGGATTTCAAGTCCAACGCCTTAACCACTCGGCCATGACAGCTGCACATCAGGTGTATGGCTGTACGGGCAAAAATTGTCAGAGAGGCAAATTAAACATTCCAGGAAATGAAAGGGCAAGAATAGAAACTCATCCAGTTTGCCACCAGTGACCCAAAGTCCTTTTTGCAAATACAAATGAGAGAAGCACATGAAATGTGCAACTCTTCATAGGGGCATAAATACACGCTCGTGGGAAGCTTGGATCCCTTGGAACAACTGATAGACATGGCCATCGCAATGGTAAATTTACATTCACAACGTGCCACAGCTTCAGTTAGAGAAGACACTGCTATAAGGATTGGCTGGACGGTATGTTTCAACTTCCTTTGCCAGTTTCTGTCTTGGGTATTAAACAGGTGGCAGGAGACCAACTAGTCAAATAAACGCTGCGAGCAGGGTTCGAACCTGCGCGGGGAAACCCCATTGGATTTCGAGTCCAACGCCTTAACCTCTTGGCCATCGCAGCTTATTGCATTCAAGGGCGTCATGAAAAAAAAAAGACATGCAAACATGCTACCTGGTGGATGAGCCTAAATTCACACATGGTAAACGTAGGACCAACGGCATTACTGTGAGACACGCCATTACTTGTGCAGTTTGAAACGGGCACAGGTAAGAGGCCGGGTAGATGTGGTGGTAAATTTCACGGCTTGTTGTTTCGCCATATGAATCTAACCAGCCGCTCTTCATCCCATTTATAAGAAAGGACTGCGCTGTGAGCAGGGTTCGAACCTGCGCGGGGAGACCCCATTGGATTTCAAGTCCAACGCCTTAACCTCTCGGCCATCACAGCACGACTTGACTGTATAAGGCAAACAATCGACAGAGAGGCAAACTACACATTCCAGCGAATGAGAGGGCAAGAAGATAAAACTCATCCAGTTTGCCTCCAGTGACCCAAAGTCCTTTTTGCAAGTACAAATGAGAAAACTACATAAAATGTGTAACTTTTCATATGGGCATATACACGCTCGTGGGAAGCTTGGATCCCTTGGAACAACTGATAGACATGGCCATCGCAATGGTAAATTTACATTCACAACGTGCCACAGCTTCAGTTAGAGAAGACACTGCTATAAAGAATCGGCTGGACGGTTTGTTTCAACTTCCTTTGCCTGTTTCTGTCTTGAGTATCAAACAGGTGGCAGGAGACCAACTAGCCAATGTAACGCTGCGAGCAGGGTTCGAACCTGCGCGGGGAAACCCCATTGGATTTCGAGTCCAACGCCTTAACCTCTCGGCCATCGCAGCTTATTGCATTCAAGGGCGTCATGAAAAAAAAAAGACATGCAAACATGCTACCTGGTGGATGAGCCTAAATTCACACATGGTAAACGTAGGACCAACGGCATTACTGTGAGACACGCCATTACTTGTGCAGTTTGAAACGGGCACAGGTAAGAGGCCGGGTAGATGTGGTGGTAAATTTCACGGCTTGTTGTTTCGCCATATGAATCTAACCAGCCGCTCTTCATCCCATTTATAAGAAAGGACTGCGCTGTGTGCAGGGTTCGAACCTGCGCGGGGAGACCCCATTGGATTTCAAGTGCAACGCCTTAACCTCTCGGCCATCATAGCTTATTGCATTCGAGTGCGACATGAAAAAAAAGACATGCAAACATGCTACCTGGTGGATGGCAATCGGAGGGACAAGCCTAAATTCACACACAGCAAAAGTAGGACCACTGTCATTACTGAAAGACATTCCATTACTTTTGCAGTTTGAAACGGGGACATGTAAGAGGCCGTAAAGATGTGATGGAAAATTTCACACCTGTTATCTCGCCACAGGAATCAAGACGTCCGTGCTTAATCCCGTTTATAAGAAAGGACTGCGCTGCGAGCAGGGTTCGAACCTGCGCGGGGAAAATCCATTGGATTTCGAGTCCAATGCCTTAACCTCTCGGCCATCACAGCTACAAGCCTTGACTGTACAGACAAAAATCAACAGAGAGGCAAACTACACACTCCAGCGAATGAGAAGGCAAGAATAGAAACTCATCCAGTTTGCCTCCAGTGACACAAAGTCCTTTTTGCAAGTACAAATGAGAGAACTTTTCAGAGGGTTATACATACACGCTCGTGGGAAGCTTGGTTCACTTGGAACAACTGATAGAAATGGCCATCGCAATGGTAAATTTACATGAACAACATGCCACAGCTTCAGTTAGAGAAGACACTGCTATAAAGAATTGGCTGGACGGTATGTTTCAACTTCCTTTGCCAGTTTCTGTCTTGGGTATTAAACAGGTGGCAGGAGACCAACTAGTCA
>NW_027468888.1:127273-137273 GCF_046254945.1 Alosa pseudoharengus | reverse complement strand
CATTTCAGTCTGGATTTCGACCGAAGCACAGCACAGAGACTGCCTTGGTGAAGGTAACAAATGACCTCCTCTGCACAGCTGATGCTGGACTCATTTCCATCCTAATCCTCCTTGACTGAGTGCAGCTTTTGACACCATATCCCATCAGCTGCTTCTGGAGCGTCTTACCAGCATTGGAGTGCAGGGCAGTGTTCATCAATGGTTCACCTCTTATCTCTCTGGCAGGACACAGCTTGTCCAGATTTCGGACCACAAGTCGGGGAGTGCTGCTGTCACGAAGGGAGTGCCACAGGGGTCTGTTCTGGGGCCCCTGCTCTTCATCATCTACCTCCTCCCACTGGGAAATATCCTGAGGCAACATGGTGTTCAGTTTCACAGCTATGCTGATGACACCCAGATTTATATGTCCACCAAACCGACTGCCTCCCTTCCTCCTGCTGCGATGACTGCCTGTCTGAATGATATAAATCTGTGGATGACTAACAACTACCTAAAACTGAACAGTAACAAGACTGAATTACTTGTTGTTGGCTCAAAAACAACGCTGACAAAGATGGAAAACAGACTCTCCCTATCTGTAGATGGCTCCAACATTGCCTGCTCCACCAAGGTGAAAAGTCTTGGTGTTGTACTAGACAGCACACTTTCATTCACTGCCCATATTAACAGTGTGTCTTGCAGTGCCTTTTTCCATCTGCGCAACATCGCAAGACTGCGCCCCTCCCTCAGTCAGCAGAGTGCAGAAGTACTTGTAAACGCCTATGTTACATCCCGCATTGATGATTGCAACTCCATCTTCTCTGGCATTCCACATAAATCACTCCACCGCCTCCAAATATTTCAGAACTCTGCAGCCAGGATAGTAACAGGCACAAAGTCCACAAGCCACATAAGACCTACTGTTGCAGCTACACTGGTTACCAGTTACCCAGAGAGTCCAGTTTAAGATCCTACTATTGACATTTAAGACCCTGCATAACCTTGCTCCCAATTATATCACCGACTTCTTGGAGAGCTACACCCCTTCCCGCTCGCTGCGATCCTCAACAGCTGGTCTGCTCAAGGTGCCCAAGATGAACCTCAGTACCATGGGAGAGAGAGCATTCTCCCACACAGCCCCAAAGCTATGGAACTCACTTCCAAATGACATCAGGCAATGTAAATCCACTGCCCAGTTTAAAAAGGAACTGAAAACATATCTCTTCAGACTAGCCTATGGACTATGATATGGCTAAATGGACTATATATTTTATATAATTTTTCTCCTTTTTTGATATTTTTTGTCTTCTATTTGTTTTATCTGTGAAGCGACCTTGGGTGTCCTGAAAGGCGACCTTGGGTGTCCTGAAATTTTCGGTTTTACAAATGGCATTTTATTTACAAATGCACATCTATATTTGTAAAAATCAATATACGAGTTACAAATATGATTTTTTTATTTGTAGATATCAAAACAAATAAAATATTTGTGGATCCCCCTCTGCGCATATACAAATATTATTGACACAAATTTAGCTCCATAAGAGAATGTGTGTGTGTGTGTGTGTCTGTGAGTGTGTGAGAGTATGTGTGTGTGTGTGCTCTGTTGCAGCCTGTACACAATCTCCTCTGACTCAATGAGAGGGTCTGTCATGTATTGATCATTTGTCGGACCAGCACAAGGTCTCCACCCAGACACTCACACAACGTTAAAAGACAACACACGCAACAAACACACACGCACACAAAAACACACACACACACACACACACACACAGACACACACACACACACAGTTTATGTTATGTGGACAGAGTGGTTACTGGATGTTGTGTGGTAGTGAAGGGACTGAGTGATCTCCCCCTCTGCTGCAGTAGTCCTCATCCAAGTCCTCTATATTATTATGACCCAAATAGATTTCACAACACACTGCACTGTGTGAATAGTAGGAATAAAGTAGCCTACCACAGAGGGAACAAGCGCACAGTATGTGATTTGAGCAACTTCTCTCTCTCTCTCTTTCTCATCAGTGAGGGTCCACCTCTTGCCATCCCTGCTGGGAGAGGAGAGTGTGTGCTGATTGAGGCTTCTGTTCGGCATCCAGGCATGACAGACCAACCTGAGAATCTGTCTTTCTGGGTCTCGTCTCCTCCTAAGGTAACATCTCTCTCACTGCTTTCCCCCATCTTCCATCTCCTAAGGTCATATATCTCACTGCCTTTCACTGCCTCCTAAGGAAACATCTCACGTCCTCTTAAGGTAACACCTCACATCCTCCTAGCATCTCACCTCCTCCTAAGGTAACATCTCACGTCCTCCTAAGGTAATATCTCACCTCCTCCTAAGGTAACATCTCACCTCCTCCTAAGGTAACATCTCACGTAACACCTCTTTCATTCCCTTCCTCTGTCTCCTCCTCCTGCTTTAATCTCTCTCATCTTCCATCTCATCTTCCATCCTCCCCATCAGTGCTTCCCTAACGACCACTTGCACACACACACACACACGCACACACACACACACAAAAGCACACACACACACACACACACACACACACACACACACACACACACAAGCACACACACACACACACACACACACACACACACACAGCCTGTCTCCAGCGGTGCCCTTCAGTCCACCAACCCACAGCTGCAGGCCATCTCAGCAGAGGCATCCGTGTCTTCACACACACACACAAACACACACACACACACACACACAAGCACATACACACACACACACGCACATACACACACACACACACACACACGCACACACACACGCACACACACACACGCACACACACACACACACACACACAAACGCACACACAAGCACACACACTTTAACAAGCTAACACACCCATGAAACACTCAGCTCACATGGGCCACTGTTTAAAGTTAGACACTGAAGAGGCTTTAAAGACACCGAGAGGGCAGTGCAGTGGCCTGATCAAAAGAGGCCGGACCGTCTTCTCCCGCTGTGTGCCTTACACGTGTTCAAGTGGCCACGAGGACAGCGGCTCCACAGGGGGTCATGTGATGGGGCCTTGATTAGCGTCTGATGGCTGTACACACGCTCACCGGGGATGGATGCTCAGCAGCTCTTAGCCGTCAGCTACACACAAACAGTCCATCTTTGAGAGCTTCAGTCACACACATCAAACACACACACCTTCATCTGAACTCTGATACATCAAACACACACACACACCTTTGTCTGAACTCTTACACATCAAGCACACACACACACACACACACACACACACACACACACACACACACACACACAACCTTATCTGAACTCAGCGGTGGACATTGATTCCTCAGCTAGTGGTCGATAGGTGGGGACGGTACGGACATAGCTCCTCTATCACCACTGATGGCATACGGTGCAAAAGACAGCAGGCCCACAGTCATGATATACAGGGAGCATAGCATGGGAATACCCATGTGAACCAAGAAAATATGTCCTCACTGTACTATGCTTAATGCAGTGCACAGTGCCATTGGTTTAAAGCGTCTAATGACTAAACGTATAGTATACTGTATGTATATGTATATGTATATGTATATGTAGTGTCAGCTCTAGGAGTAATATCTGTGTGTGAAAGAACACGTGTTTGAACTGAGCTGTGTGATAACAGGTGCTGTGTGCATATACACTCCAGGATTAAGATAACACTACCTTACTAATATCTTACTCATATCTTACTCATAGCTTACTCATACCTTACTCAATTTTTACTAGTATATAGATAGATGATAGATAGATACTTTATTGATCCCCAAGGGGAAATTCAAGGTTATTATTCATATCTTACTCATACCTTACCTTACTTATAGCTTATTCATATCTTACTCATGTCTTACTCATGTCTTACTCATATCTTACTCATGTCTTACTCATGTCTTACTCATATCTTACTCATGTCTTACTCATGTCTTACTCATGTCTTACTCATGTCTAACTCATATCTTACTCTTGTCTTACTCATCTCATATCTTACACATATCTTACTCATCTCATATCTTACTCATGTCTTCCTCATATCTTACTCATCTCATATCTTACTCATCTCATATCTTACTCATATCGTACTCATATCTTACTCTTGTCTTACTCATCTCATATTTTACTCATATCTTAGTTAGTAATGCAGTCATAAAATTCCTCTGTTCAGATCCCACTATAAGTCCCCGAAATGCAGCATAACTCCTGCATTGTCTGATTAGAATGGCCACTTTAGATTCTATAAATATGCATTCCGCTCATTTAGAATCCGAGC
Source organism: Alosa pseudoharengus (assembly GCF_046254945.1). Classification (NCBI taxonomy): domain Eukaryota; kingdom Metazoa; phylum Chordata; class Actinopteri; order Clupeiformes; family Clupeidae; genus Alosa; species Alosa pseudoharengus. The sequence goes on along the minus strand of NW_027468888.1, from coordinate 133,003 downwards.
CGCGGTGGCACTGAGGCTTATCTACTAGATATCTTGGTTATGTAACTGGATATTGCTTATCCAATAATTAATCTCACAGATTGTGATAACAAGCGACACAGATTCTCCCATTATAACAATGGTTCGCTGGATCATCTGAGATTAAAATGCAGTTGTTCAAATCTATTATGGATGTAGCCCTCCAAGGAAATGGAAAATCCAAATAGATTTCTTAGAGGAATCATTCAAATAACACCACGCCGCTTTAAGACCTGATGCATTGTCGACTCCGTTAGAGACCGACACAACGGCTCTGCTTACAGTCTGAGGACTCAGTGCTTTTACCTGATAACAACCAGATGAGAAGACAGGGCGTGTGTGAGAGATCTAAATGTGTGAACATTTTAAAAAGCCTCGTTTCACATTTTCAGCATGGTGTGAATCTCAAAAAAAGGCCATCGCTGTTTGTGTAATGAGTCACCGTAATTGGAGCTTTTGTTGGTGCCGTCTTGAGATGCTCTCGTTAGATAAAGCTTTGATGTGTCTGCTCCGGCTCCACTGCCAAGCGCGTCACACTCCATCATTGTTCTCCCCGCGTAGCGGACAGGGGCGCTTTGATGTGCCAGGTATTCTCTGGCTCCTCTCCAAGCAAATGAACGCCAGTCTCTTCCAACAAAGCCACCAGACCTCAAGCACTTGTTTGGTCATTAAACTCTGTGATAATAGAGCTTAGTGAAGTTATAAAATGATGAAGTTATAAGTGAAGTGAGCGCTTCACTAGTGTTTTTTTACAAGCTGAAACCATCCGTGGCTAGTTCTCTTTTATCCTACTGATGGAAACAGCAAGCCTTCATGTGATCAGTGAAAGAGTAGAAGAGAGAGAGAGAGAGAAAGAGAGAGAGATAAAGACAAGAGAGAGAGAGAGAGAAAAGGGAGAGAGAGGAAGGGAGAGCGAGAGAGAGGGAGCTAAAAAGTAAGACTGAGATGAAGGGAGGAAGAGAGATGTACTGATTAAGAATGTGAGAGAAAGAAAGAGAGAGAGGGAGAAACAGAGAGATAGAGAGAAGGAAAGAAGGAGAGAGTAGCAGTGTGGAGGGAATAGGGAATGAAAAGGAGAAAGAGGGAGGGAGGGAGAGAGAGAAGAGTGAGGGAGAGAAGAGAGAGAGAGAGAGAGAGAGAGAGAGAGAGAGAGAGAAGAGAGAGAGAGAGAAGAGAGAGAGAGAGAGAGAGAGAAGAGAGAGAGAGAGAGAGAGAGAGAGAGAGAGAAGAGAGAGAGAGAGAGAGAGAGAGAGAAGAATTTTTTGAATTTTCAAAAAACGTTTATTACAAAAGTTCAACATAAAAACATTGTGCCATGAGTGTGAATAAATCACACTAGATTAAAAACACACTACAAGTGTGAAAAACTAAGTTCATTATTTACAACTGAGCATAAGACTCCATTTACACACCAAATACTTTCAAACATTGTTACATTTTCAGTTGCTTTGTAAAAGTGAAAGTCTATTTGCAGTCTAGATTTAATCAGAGCTGCAAAAACCATTACAACATCCTGATTTTGCCCATTTTCAACTTTATTCTTTCTGCTCAAATAGATGGCCATCTTAGCCTGACCTAGAATGAAGTTCAGCAACTGGCAAACAGTTCTGCATTTTTTAACATAACGAAAACCAAAAATGAAAATCTTATCTGAAAATGTCTCATTGAAACCAAAAAAAACTCTCTCCAATGCATTAAACAATTCCGCCAATCTTGAACAATGCATAAAAGCATGAAACACAGTTTCTCGCTCAAAACAAAATGGACAATTTTGACTCGTCTCACGATTTAAAACAAAAATAAATGCATTCACAGCTATAATTCCATGTATAATTCGCCATTGCAGGTCCCCAATTCGTTTAGCTAACGGTGGCTTGTACAGTGCTCTCCACTCTGGTTTTACCTCATTACCCAACCCAAGTACAGTGCGCCAAGGAGTGTCAACCTTCTGTTTTAAACCTTTCTGATGAAAAATTTTAACAAAAACATTGTAAAACACTCTACCACAATTCCCATAGAAAGACAGAGGTTCAATGTCATCTAAGAAATGACCAGTATTCTCACCAAACTCTGGAGTTAGCATGAGATTAGGAAAAGGGTCACTTTCATTTGCCCAAATTTTTCCTTCAAAGTAGCCCTTTAACAACGTCTTCTCCTCTGCTGTAAGTGAAGAACAACATGTCTGCAACAACTGAGAGACAACACGCTTTGACCTAATATTTAAAACACTTGCTACATTTTCACATTTTGTTAAATCAACGCCAGCTACATCTAGTAATTGCCCAAAAGTGAATAGGCGCGACTTTAAGAGAACTTCAGACATTGCATTACTGTTATATGTTAGGTCTACCCGTGTTCCATAAACCAGAGGTTCTTTTAAAAGCCAAAACACAGAGGTTGTTCTTACAACTTTCTGCACCTTAAATAAACCCCACACTTTGAACAGATTTTTATAGAAAATTGGCAGTTGTGAGGTATTCAATCTCTTGGGATCCATGAAGAACAGAGATTTATCCATGTCCAATTCTCCAATAGTTCTTAAAATTGCAATAGCCACAGGTTTCCATCTCAAGTCTCTTTGGTCAGTTAGTAGTTTTTGAAGAAATTGCATGCGGAAGGCTGCTGTTCTACTTTGTACATGAACTAGGCCTTGTCCTCCTTCTTCTCTTGGCAGATAAAGAACACCTTGTGGAACCCAATGCAGTTTATCCCAGAAAAAATCTAATAGCAATGATTGAACTTTTGCAAGTAAATGTATAGGTGGGTCAACACACGCTAATCTATGCCATAAAAAAGAGGCCACCAAATTATTAATCACTAGTGTGCGCCCTCTGTATGACATTTGGGGTTTAAGCCACCTCCATTTATCCAAACGCCCTTTTACTTTGTCAACAATCCCCTCCCAGTTCTTTTGCACATAACAGTCATCTCCAAGAAAAATCCCTAGATATTTAAGACCATCCTTTTTCCATGTTAAACCACCTGGCAAACTTGGTAATCCCTCCTCCCATTTCCCAACATAAAAGGCATCACTCTTTGACCAGTTAATTCTGGCTGAAGAGACAGTTTCAAAAACCTTAGACACTTCAACCAAAGTATCAACATCACACTGGCCACTGAACATCAAGATCACATCATCAGCATAAGCTGAAAGGCAAAAGGTATCATTGGAATTTGGAATGGATATCCCTTTTAAAGTATTCCTAAGTTTTTGCAATAAAGGCTCTATCGCAAAACTATAAAGAATACCTGACAAAGAACATCCTTGTCTCACCCCTCTTAACACCTTAAAGGGAGAGCATAAGCCACCGTTAATTTTGAGCATACTTTCAATGTCCTTATACAGTACTTTTATTTTATCTATAAAATTTGAGCTAAAACCAAATGCATTGAGAGTCTTCCAAAGATAGGAATGCTCCACTCTATCAAAAGCTTTCTCTTGGTCAATAGAGATAAAAGCTGTGTTTAGACCAAAGACCTTGGATGCATCTAAAATGTCTCGAATCAATGATATATTATCAAATATTGACCTGCCAGGAACACAATAGGACTGATCAGGGTGAATAACTTCTTCCATGACCTTACCCAACCGGGTGGCCAGTACTTTAGACAGAAGCTTGTACTCCGAGGCAAGCAAAGAGACTGGACGCCACGACTTTATGTCACTAAGATCTCCCTTTTTAGGCAGAAGGGTAAGGACAGCTCTTCGGCAACTCACTGGCATCAGCCCTCCGGCTAAGCTGTCATTAAGCACCTCAAGCAAATCCTCCTTCAAATCAGTCCAAAATGACTTATAAAAGTCCATTGGGAGTCCATCCAATCCAGGCGCTTTTCCAGTCTCCATGCTTTGGAGCGCCTTTTGCACTTCTTCCAGGGTTATCACCCCACAGAGCATCTCATTAGAACCATCTGATACTTGAGGAAGTCCCTCAAAAAAACTCTGTTCAGCAACTATGTCCTCTCTATACTCACTAGTATAGAGTTTGGCATAAAAGCTGAAGGCCCTCTTGCGAATGTCAACTGGATCTGACAGCAAAGCACCAGTTTCAGATTTTAAATTGTGAATCATACGTTTTTGTCCATTCTTTTTCTCAAGATTAAAAAAATACTTAGAGGGTGCATCCATCTCATTCACACTTTGGTAACGTGATCGGATCAAAGCCCCTTGTGTTTTCAGCCCTAGCAGGTCAGACAATTTAGTTTTCTGTTCAAAGAGTTTATCCAATAGGTCTTGGTTATTAGAAGACTGTGCCAAATTCTGAAAATGTAAAATGTCATTTTCCAAAGTTTTCATATCCTGGACTGTATCTTTAGTGACATTGTAAGTGTATTGCTGACATAGTTGTTTTATTTGTATCTTCCCATACTCCCACCAACTTTGTAATGATTCAAAAGTATTCTTTTCAGCTCTGAAAGAAACCCAAAAAAAACTGAACACATTCTTAAAATGATTATCACTCAGCAAAGAAGTGTTAAAGTGCCAGTAAGCACTTTTAGACCTAATAGAATTAATAAAGATGGAACATGTTACTAAACTGTGGTCTGAAAAACTGACTGGAACAATACAACAATTCCTGAAAATATTTAAGTGGTGTTTAAAAGCATACAGTCGATCCAGTCTCGCAAGAGATACAGAGTTAGCATATATGTGAGTCCATGTATACTGTGACACATTTCTATGCAAATTTCTCCACACATCACTTAACTCCTGCGCTTCAATAAGTTGCACTAATTTTCTGCGTGAAGGCATGTGAGGTTCAAGGTGATTCCGGTCTATGTCTTTCTCTGTACAATTAAAATCACCACCCAAAAATAAATATTCTTCACTGCAGCACTTCTCCAAAGTTGTATCAAGTGCATCCAAAAAACACATCCTATCTAATGTTGATGTTGGAGCATATACACAGATGAAAATAAAGACAGAATTCTCAAAAATTGCTCTCACTTTTAAAATTCTACCTTTTAAGACCTCTTCCACTGTATAAGAAAGTGGGATAAAACTATGGGAGAACAAAATGGCCACACCACCACTAAGGGTGGTATTGTGACTTAATATGGTAAGCCCATTCCACTCTTTTTCCCACTCAGTTGCATTAAATTCGTCACTATGTGTTTCTTGTGCGAGCAAAACATCTACCCGTCTCTGTTTCACCAATTCAAAAAGTCCTGCCCTCTTTTGTCTCCCCCTTGCTCCATTTAAGTTAAGAGTAGCTATATTGATTGTATTCATGAGGAAATAAAAGAAAAGGCACGTTACAAAAAAGGAAAAGCGCTCAATAAAACGCATTCGTCTAGACCATATCATCATCATTATTCGTCAGTATAGGGTTGACCTTTGTCAGAAACTTTTTAAGTCGGTACACTTCTTTTTGAGTAAATTTACGTTCACTCATAAAGCACCTCGTGCCTTTAGTAAATTTCTCAAGATCAGGAAAATAATCGGCAACTTGAACATTCTTCACGTTTTTGGTGATCTTGAGAAATAGCTTAATTTCACTCACACCGTAACCTATAGACCATTGAATCGGCACAAACGAAGGCGCACTTCCTTGTAAGCAGATGGAAGCGCCCGAATCTGAGCAGTCGCTCTCATATTCAGGCTCATCCACATCAGTGTCTACGGGCCCATGTCCTGATTTTTTTGCAGGCTTTGTCTTAAGGCTCTTTTTTCTTTTAATGGGTTTCTTAAACACATTTTGATCAACATTTGAC
>NW_027468888.1:110705-125705 GCF_046254945.1 Alosa pseudoharengus | reverse complement strand
ATGTGGCACCACTTTGAGCACCGGCTCCTCTGCTGCCTCACTGGTAAGTTATGTAATATTCATGCATGGCCAGCCGCGCCTGACAGCGAGCAAATGCGCACCTCCTGCCGAGGGTCACAAGTTTAATTCGCACAATGGCTCCGTCGGAAATTAGCGGCCAGATCAAAAGGCACCTCGGGAGTGGGGGCCGAGATTTCTGTCTGGAGCGATCAATTCAGCAGGGCCCAAATACAGCGAAGTGAAGATAACAGGCCCTCGCTCCGTCGAGTGTGTGTGTGTGTGTGTGTGTGTGTGTGTGTGTGTGTGTGTGGCCATTATTGCGGCTGAATGTTATTAAGCATGGGTGAAGGGAGTGGAAAAGGAGAGGAAAACATGTCTCGTAACAACACTGACAGATGTGAAATCGTTAACAAAGGGGAACTCAGTAGGCGACATGAAACTGGGCACACCACCAGTTTCTACCCAGGAGCCACTCTCTTTGTAGTCTGTTTTGTATGTATTGTGAATGAGTGAGTGAGTGTGAGTGTGAGTGTGTGTGTGTGTGTGTGTTTGTTTGTATTGTATGTGTCCTGTTTGTGTATAGGTGTGTGTATGTTGCGTGTGTGTGTGGGGTTGTAGGTGTGTGTATGTGTGTGTGTGTGTACAGTATGTGTGTGTGTTTGTGTGTGTGCATTTTGTTTGTATTATATGTGTCCTGTTTGTGTATTGGTGTGTGTATGTTGCATGTGTGTGGGGTTGTAGGTAGGTGTGTGTGTGTGTGTGTGTCTGAGTGTGTCAAACAAAGTGTAAATGATTAATCCTTACACAACAAAGTAAAAAAAGGGAACCCAGCTCTTACCGTCACAGTCCCCCAGGTGGGATGTGTTCCCCTGTTCCACGTCTTGCTCAAACGGTATCCTGCAATGCAGGGAGAATGCTGTTATTTATCAAAGCCTTGGCTCGCTCGCTCGCCTCCAAAACATCATGGCTTCCTACTGGGGTAATATCATAATAACAGCAGAGAGCAAAAACTCATATTTGAAGAGAAAAACACTGAGATTCATAATTGAAGGAAAAGCAGAGGAGCAGAAAGAAAATAAAAAAAGAAGAGAAAGAAATCTTTCTAGGTGCTCTTCTTCTATTGTTTGATTTTCTTTCACTTTGATTAGTCAGACTTACACAAATCAAAGGATGCTTTTAACAATACAAGGCGAGGCGTTGGGATATCAAAGGCAATTAATACATCTGAAGTTCTGCCGTGTGCTTCTTTTGCGGGTCCCTCCACCGAGCCTGATCAAGGCCCACGAGCGGCCAAACAGAACCATCAAGCTGGGCCCGGCTGGGGCGTCCAGACCTCAAAGCCCTGGCTAATGAAGAAAAATGTGCGCTTGCGTGACTCCTGTCCAGTGGCGTACATCAGGCGAAGGGAAAAACCCGAAGCGACGCACAGCGTGGTGCAGAGGTGCATGCTGGGGGAGAGCTCTGAATATGCAACGTCCCAGGACAAGCACTCAGCCTAGGGGTCAGTTTCGCAACAAAAGGACGGCATTTTCGGGAAAGCTGGCTCCCACGCCAGTGTGTGTTAATGGTTTACGGAGAAAAAAGAGCCCCTATAAAAGATAATCTCCCCGCCGACTGCTGGCTCAGGGCTATAATCAAGAGAGCTCCTCAGAGATGGGATGGCAGGGGCTGTTTTATAACACAGAACCAAAGGAATTTAAATGAGTTTACATGCTCCTCGCAGCTCCACATGGAGACAGGGACCAACACATTAATGCACTGCTGAACTATGGGCCATTTGAGGAATCACACACACACACACACACACACACACACACACACACACACACACACACACAGGCCCCAAGATGGAGGAATGGAATATGTAAACACCATTGTTATTAATTTTTTTTCAGCGTGATGGATTCCGGTCATTTGTTTAGTACCGAACAGTTAAGAGCGACTTCTATTATTTCCTCTTTGGGGAGAGGAACGATTTATAGGCAAACTAATTTCCCCCATGCTATGCAATCCAGAATCGATCGGCAGGTTGAACTGAGTAAATCCAATGACAGGAAACCTGAGTGGTGTAAGTGGATCGGGGCGATGAGAGGTAAGGTAAGGTAATGCGGTCTTGGGGTGGATGTTTTGCTGTTGTCTGGGCTGCTGGATGCCGTTGTGTTCACAAGGCTAATTCAGTAAGAGCGGTGGTTTGAAAGCAGCGGCTGCTGCCTTTGCTGGGAAGTCGGGGTTATCGCACAACCACAGTGGGCAGAGATACAAGGAGTGGAGAGAGAGAGCAGGACACACACACACACAGACACTGTACACACACACACACACACACACACACACACACACACACACACACACACACACACACACACACACACATACTGTACACACACACACACACACACACACACACACACACACACACACACACACATACACACACACACATACTGTACACACACACACACACACACACACACACACACACACAAACAAAAACAAAAACACAAACAAAAACACAAACACACACACAATTACACACACACACACACACACACACACACACACACACACACACACACACAATCTCTCTGTCTGTGTCTTTTCACAGAAGAGGTCTACAGGGCAGACACAGTGGGAAGGTTGGATGCTGCCATGCGCTGTACTTCAAGAAGTATGCAGCGAACAGGAAGCAGTCATGCCCTCGCTTCCTCCAAAGAGCTCACCTCGTTCCGGGCCGCAGGAAGGAGCAGGTGCTGCCTCGGGTCCAGCCGCAGTAGGGGTCTCGCGAGGCGATGCAGTTCCTACAGCACAAGCAAAAATAAATAAACAAAGAATAAAAAAACAAACAAGCGAACAACAAAACAAGTCCAGTTGGGTTGGTCGGGCCAGATGGAGCAGGCTCAGCACTATGAGAGAGAGGTGGTGCTGGTGGGTTTTCTCATGCGTGTGTGTGTGTGTGTGTGTGTGTGTGTGTGTGTCTGGGCCGGGTCAAAGCACACATTACACGCGTGACATGTGCCCACTGCGGGCTGTGGCACACTGGACTCAAGATACGTCAGAGGTCAGAGTGAATGTGTGGGATGGGGGGAGCAATGGAGAGAGATGGAGAGGGAAATGAACAGAGAGAGAGAGAGAGAGAGAGAGAGAGAGAGAGATGGGGTTAGATGAGGAGATAACGGAGGGAGTGAGAGGAACAGAGAAAGAAAGAGGGATAGGCGTGAGATAGAGAGGTAGACAGCAAGAGAAAGAGACATGGATAGAGAAAGAAACTGAGACAAAGTGAGAGAGAAAGAGAGCGAGAGAGCAAGAGAGCGAGAGAGAAAGAGAGCGAGAGAGCAAGAGAGAAAGAGAGAGAAACAAAGAGAGAGGGAGGTAGAGGCCTCTATAGACTGCAGGAATGCTCAGTGCAGATGTCCATGCTTGTTTCTTCTGGCTGTCTGACTTTGGTATACAGCATTACGCAACCATGGGAAGGTTACTCAAGGATGTTCGCCAAAAGACAAAAGGTTTTGATTCGGAAAATCCACTGAATGTGTGAGCATCAGAAGTCAAAGAGACAGGGGTCACAGATGTGTGTGTGTGTGTGTGTGTGTGTGTGTGTGTGTGTGTGTGTTTTGAATGAGTATGTGTTTTTGACTGACGTTATGAAAGTCTGTTTGCCATTTTGTGTGTGATAAGTGTGTAAGTTGATGCATGTTTGAGTATATGTTCTCGTGTGTGTGTGTGTGTGTGGGGGGGGGTTTGGGGGGGAGGTGGGGGTGTAGGTGAAAGTGCACATGCATTTGTTTGTGTATGTGTATTGTATGTGTGCTTATGTGCATGTTTACATTTGTATGTGTGTGCATATGTGTGTGAGTGTGCATATGTGTGTATGTTTGTGCATATGTGTGTGCGTGTGTGTGCGTGTGTGTGTGTGTGTGTGTGTGTATGTGTGTGCATATGTGTGTATGCATGTGCATAATGTGTGTGTGTGTGTGTGTGTGTGTGTATGCGTGTACATAAGTGTGTGTGTGTGCATATGTGTGCGTGTGTGTGCATATGTGTGTCTGTGTGCGTGTGCGTGTGCGCGTGCGTGTGTGTGTGTGTGCGTGTATGAGGGGCCGTCTAGGCCTTAATTCATACTTGGTCTTACACACACTATCATAACCTTGCACATACACCACTATACTCATGCACACTCACTATTATAGTCATTTTACATGTATGTATGAGAGGGTATAGTCGTGTATGTGAGAGAGTATAGTAGTGTATGTGACTAAAATATGACTTCGCCAGACAAAAGGAGCTGGTAGCCTAGGCAATTATAATAGAATAGGCACCCCTCATGTCTTTGTAGCCTAATTTGCATTCGGTTTGCAGTAGAAGTTTAATATTTAGTCACATAGGAGTTGGCTGATTTTTTCCTCGACCACTAGGTCTACACGAACCACGAACATTGTTGACAGTGTAGGTCCCGCCCCTTCCTTGATTTTAATTGGCTAGCTAGAGAGAAGTGACATTGACAAACCAATCAGGAACTGAGAAATCAAACTCCTTCCGTTTCATGCAAACTCCCTTCCGTTTCATGCAAACTCTCTCACACACACCACTATACTCTCTCACATACACCACTATACTCTCTCACATATACTACTATACTCTCTCGCATACACCACTATACTCTCTCACATTCACTACTATACTCTCTTGCATTCACTACTATACCTTCTCACATACACTACTAAACTCTCTCGCATACACTACTAAACTCTCTCGCATACACTATTATACTCTCTCACATACACTATTATACTCTCTCACATACACTACTAAACTCTCTCGCATACACTACTAAACTCTCTCGCATACACTACTATACTCTCTTGCATACACTAGTATACTCTCTCGCATACACTACTAAACTCTCTCTCATACACTACCAAACTCTCTCACATGCACTACTATACTCTCTCGCATACACTACTATAGTCTCTCACATATATGACTATACTCTCTCACATACACTACTATAGTCTCTCACATACACTACTATAGTCTCTCACATACACTACTATATTCTCTCACATATACTACTAAACTCTCTCACATACACTACTATACTCTCTCACATACACTACTATACTCTTTACTCTCTCACATACACTACTATACTCTCTCACATTCACTACTATACTCCTTCACATACACTATTATACTCTCTCACATACACGACTATACCCTCTCATACATACATGTAAAATGACTATAATAGTGAGTGTGCATGAGTATAGTGGTGTATGTGCAAGATTATGATAGTGTGTGTAAGACCAAGTATGAATTAAGGCCTAGACGGCCCCTCATATGCGTGTGCATGTGTGTGTGTGTGTGTGTGTGCGTGTGTGTGTGTGTGTTAGTGTTAATTTTGTCACCTATTTTTAATTTAGTCCTAGTCTTAGTCTTGTGACGAAATGTCCTTTTTAGTCTTTGTCATATTTAGTCATTCAAATATAATTTTTGTTGGTCAAGTTTTAGTCGACTAAAAGTCTCGTCATTTTAGTCTAGTTTTAGTCAAAAGAAAAGTTAGTCTTTTTTTTATAACAAATTATTTCTGATTACCATTTGAGTCAAATAGTGTTTCACACATCTCAATTTTCAAACAATATTGTGTGTCCACAGGGCTACTCGTCTGTTATAATTACTCATTCTGATTTTTTGTCAGTCAGTATGTTTACATGCACAGGTAAGTCGAGCTACAGTTGTAGCTCGGCTGGGATTTGACCATAGACAATAAAAGATTTGACTGGACCACTGTCATATTCGTAGACCAGTGTTTCTCAAAGTGTGGTCCGGGAATCACTGGTGGCCCGCAAGCTATCCCAAGTGGTCCGCGAGCAGACGTGGTAAAATATAATATAGATGAGTTGTTTGCAATATTGAACCAACTTGTATGTAAAAACAGTTCTGCAACACTGTCTATGTAAGATATGCCAGTTTAAATAATACAGTATGAATCCACACAATAAGCAAAGTGCAAATACGCAAGGTGGTTCAGTGAGTAGGCCTATAGTGTAGACTAATTATAGGCTACTGTTGAAGTAGGTATAATCTTTTTTTTTTTTTGCTAGGGTTAGTTAAGTGGTCCTAAAACTGAAAAAGTTTGAGAAACACTGTCGTAGACCAAAGTATTAATGTTTAGTCCGCCTCGCTAGATGGCGATACACAACACAACACATTCCCCAAACAGACTCTCCATCTTAGCCATAGCTAACTTGCTAGCGAACTTTCCATATTAGCTTACTTGCTAGCAAACTTTCCATATTAGCTTACTTGCTAGCAAACTTTGCATCATCAGTCTAACTAGTTAAATAGTTGACATTACATGATGAACATTTTTGTATGGACATTCTGGGGGATGTTAATTTGTATGAGAGAAGCTTCAACTTCTGGGTATGTAGCATTGTGGCATAAAGCTTAGGTAGTTAGCTTGCTAACTCTGGCAGAAATCTCCAGTGTTCTTGTTCCATGTAGTTTCGTGTTGCAGCCACAGGGTTGCAGCAACAGCACGTAGACTAGCCTACAGGAAAGCTGTTGCGTATGAACTCATTCGGAATATTTTGAAAACGTAACAGCTAGATATTCTGTCTTCTCATTTTGTAGACGAAAATGAAGAGAGATTTTATCTTAGTTTTTATTTCATGCAAAACATTTTAGTCTCGTCTTTTTTCATCAACAATAATGCATCTTAAGATAGTCTTAGTCAGTGTTTCAGGACATTACTGCCGTCTCGTCATCGTCTCGTCTTAGTCATGAAAAAAAAGGTTGTTGACGAACATATTTCCTCTCGTCTCGTCTGACGAAATTAACACTAGTGTGTGTGTGTGTGTGTATGTCTGTATTTGGCGCAGGACTCACTTCATGCAGCGTGAGTAGAGCTGGCATCGGGCCACGGGCACCCTCACCACACAGGAGGGGAAGGCCAGCAGCAGGGTGTGGCTCGGACGGTCCAGGATCAGAGACAGCAGCTGCCGCGCCTGGGGAGAGTCCTCTCCACACCTGTGTCCACACACACACACACACACACACACACACACACACACACACACAGACACACACACACATGCACACGCACACGCACGCACACGCACACACACGCACACAAACAAACAAACATTTGTTCAAGTTAATACACACAAATGCAAACATAAAACCCTTTTCAGGACACGTAGGTTTATGGGGTACAAGGTTATTCACTGGCCATTGTTGAACATTACCCATACTTAATAACTCCCATACATGTAGAAGATCCCTGACTTCAAAAAGCTGGCCCTACAGTTATTAGCACCTCTTATCTGCTTTTCATAGTTCAAAACGGCTTCAAAAAAATTTAAACCAGCAGAAAGAATATCCCTTGATCTGAAGATTCTTTAATATAAAGGAAATGTGTAAAGGACTTTTTACAGGGACCAGCCGAAAGGCCCTTGAAAGATTTGATTCCACTGTTATTAGATGGAAGGCCTCAAGATCAGTACAAGGACGGAGGCACAAGATAATGGCCTGTAGGCTGCAGCGCTGAACAATTTCTGAGAACATTCAACATTTTGTTAATAACTTTCCCTGTATGCAGTCAAACTACAGACACATGATGAAGAAACAGGACAAAAAACTCACTATTAAAAGTTTAATGTTTTCCATTATGTAATATTCTCCCTGACGAAAACCATCTGCAACTTTACAGTCAGTTCTCATTTCTGTGGTGGACTGAACAAATAGCTTATCTAAGACAGACAGCATAACCTCAAGCAGCCAAACCACAATTAACTAACTATATGAGCAACACAGACCGCAGTTGCCACCACAACATACTCACACTAAACGCTCATACTCACACTAAACGCTAAACACGCTGGCTTTTCTCTGCCCTACAATAAGCATTAACCTCCCTTCTGCCCGTTATTAACACAGAGTTTTTTATTTTTCACTCCTTCTTGTATTCCCCTCCTCCTTCAGTCTCTCAAAAACACGACCTCTCTCTTCTCCTGGACTGTGCCCTGTCTCGCCTCGCCTCGCCTCGCTCCCCTCACTACAGACAAGCACATCCAATTAACCGCGGCCAGCGATAGCGAGGAGGCAGAGGCTCTGAAAAGCCTCCAAACTGCCAGCGTTGTCATAAAGCTGTCTCCATGGCAGCGGGTGCTGTTATTGATAACTCCTCTCTGATAAACATCAAAGCGTGCGAGGCGCCCCAGCAAAAAACCCTGACGCGCTAGACGTTAATTAGCATACAGCACTAGAGTGCACAGCACGTCTCACTCACACACCTGGTGCGAGTGTGTCCTTGCGTGTGTTTGTGTGTGTGTGAGACTCATAATTGTTTATGTTTACGCTCATGCATAGTTATTGGTAGAGTCTCTGATTATGGCATGGCTGGGTGATGTGGAGTCATTAAGAGGAATTTATCAGACACAACGGGTACGCAGTGAGTCACCGCGTAATGAAAAACAGCAACTAGAGTAGGAGCGTGTGTGGGAGAAAGAGAGCAGGAAGAGGAAGAAGAAGGAGACAAGAGGGCAACACCATCAAGAAATATGCTAGACAGCACACACACACACACACACACACACATACACACACACACACACACACACACACACACGAGAGAAAGAAGTAACAAAGATAAGAGACTGAAAATGTCTCTACTGAAAATGTGACAATGAAACAAGAGAATGTAAGATAAAAAGGGAAACAAGGACAGAGGGAGAAAAAGAAAGAGAGAGAAAGGGAGAGAAAGAAAGAGAGAGGAAGAGAAAGAGAGACAGAGGGGGAAAAAGAGAGAGGGAGAGAAATACAGAGTGAGGGAGAGAAAGAGAGAGAGAAAGAGAGAGGAAGAGAGAGAGAAAGCATGCAGAGGAGTGAGATTCATAAGCAAGTGCAAGAGGGCACCAGTTATCAGCTTTTCTCTTCTCCTCTATTTCCATAGCGTTCTGGCAGTGAGTGTGCAGGCAGACTCAGGAAGCCATTTTGAGGTGGAAGGAAGCATCCTTGACCCTGGGCAGGCTGTCAGGTCCGCCTGACCCCGGCTGGTTGATGAGAGACGCGAGAGGTTAACTGAGGGCACACTCACACAGGCCTGATCTGATTACCTCATTCACTTTTGTCTGATTAGCTGTGGCCGTCCTGCTGCGTGTGTGGTAATGAGTGTGTGTGGAGGGGTGTGTATGTGTTTGTGTGCTTGAGCATGTGTGTGTGTGTTTGTGAGGTGTGTGTTTCACATGTGATTGCATGTGAGAGTGTATGCATTTCAGTGTTTATATGTGTGTGTGTTTGTGTGTGAGTGTGTACTTATTTCAGTGTACTTGTATGTGTGTTGAGTGTATTTACATGTGTGTCTATGTTAGTGTGTGCATGCATGTGTGAGAGTGAGCGTGTATGTGTGTGAGAGTGTGTGTGTGTGTGTGTGCGTGTGTGTGCGTGTGTGTGTGTGTGTGTGTGTGTGTGTGTGCATGTGTGTGCGTGCGTGTGTGTGTGTGTATGTATGTGTGAGTGTGTCTGGCTGTCTGTCTGAGCCTCCCTACCATGCGTGGAATTGTAAAGCGAATTAGCCACCGTTTCATAATCCGAGTCTGGCTGCTGGAAGCTCTCTGATATGGCGAGCGTCTGCTGAGAGCTTTTAGCGCTGCGTGACGCGTTTGATGGGGTCATGGATGACATCTGAACCTTTCAAGAACGCCACAATTCTCTCATTTGCACCATTTCACAACTTCTCAGTTTCACACTTAAAGAGAGATAAAGCGAGCAAGACAGAAAGCATATATAAGTGAGTGAGTGAGTGTGTGTGTGTGTGTGTGTGTGTGACAGACACATATGCCACAGTGGAATAGGGGGAAGAGTGCGAAGAATGTGCCTCCTTCTCGCTGTCGCAAAGGCAACAGGGATTTGCAGGGCAATTAGCACAATAGCTATGGTTAGGGGAGTCTTGCTTAAAAACACGTCTCATTGCCTTCAGCGTGAGATAATAACCAACTAATGCCCCATCTGTTGAGTCTGCCAGCTTCTCTTCCTGAGCTCCCAGCACTGCCACAGCGAGCGGTTCCACCATAAAACACACACTCTGACACAAACAACACGCCAGATCTTACCGACAGGCGGACGGTAACCCTTGTGCTAATGAAGCTCTTGACTAACCGCTAGGGGAACTCTGGAGGTACACATACTTATGAAGGCTTTTAATGGTGATGATACACCATTGAGATGTATCATCATACTGATGAAGACTTGTGATGGCGATGATACATAGGGCAACTTTTTGAGCAATGTGGCCGGGCCATCACAATCATCCAATGTTCCCATTGGATGACTGCGATGGTGCTCACTGATGATTAAAGTTCTCCCAATAAATATTTGTTTGCCCAGTTGCATCAGTGGGAACATGCCTGAACATCTCTCAGCAACACTGAGTCCTGTGTGTCCTTTGTCCATCCAATAACATTTCTCAAAATGTTGCCCTGTGTATGTAGTTAATCATCACTTTAACTGTCCAGGTAAAGGCTAATGATAAAAGTGTGTCCTAAATGAGAATGGTGTAAACATATGTGTGTCCTAAATGAGTATGGTGTAAACATACTTGATAAAAGTGTGTCCTAAATGAGTTTGGTGTAAACATACGTGTGTCCTAAATGAAAACATAAGGTGTAACATAAAACATATGGTGTAAACATACTTGATAAAAGTGTGTCCTAAATGAGTATGGTGTAACATACTTGATAAAAGTGTGCCCTAAATGAGTATGATGTAAACATACTTGTGTCCTAAATGAGTATGATGTAAACATACCTGTGTCCTAAATGAGTATGATGTAAACATACTTGTGTCCTAAATGAGTATGATGTAAACATAATTGTGTCCTAAATGGGTATGGTGTAAACATACTTGATAAAAGTGTGTCCTAAATAAGTATGGTGTAAACATACTTGATACAAGTGTGTCCTAAATGAGTATGATGTAAACATACTTGTGTCCTAAATGAGTATGGTGTAAACATACTTGATAAAAGTGTGTCCCAAATGAGTATGGTTAAACCTCTTTGTGTCATAAATGAGTATGGTGTTAACATACTTGTGTCCTAAATGAGTATGGTGTAAACATACTTGATGAAAGTGTGTCCTAAATGAGTATGGTGTAAACATACTTGGTAAAAGTGTGTCCTAAGTGAGTATGGTGTAAACATACTTGATAAAAGTGTGTCCTAAATGAGTATGGTGTAAATATACGGTAACACTTTATTTGAAGGGGTTTACATAAGGGTGACATGTAACCGTCATAAGAATGACATGACACATGTCATGTACATTAATGACACATTATTGATGTTTATGACTGTTGTCATAATGTGTCATTCGGTTTTTGGAATGTCAAGTTGACATTGTTTGGGTGTCATCATTATGACAACTTGACATTAGCCAAGATGACATTATTTGACAGTGTCTTTGTCATGACAACTTGACATCAGCCAAGAAAATGTAACCCGTTTACAATATTGTCATGACGACTTGACATTAGCCAAGAAAGAAATGCAAGGTGTTTGGCCTGACTTATCTTCTAGGTTTCTGAAGGGATGGGCCTGAAAAATTGACTGTCATGACACCATTATAATTGTGTCATGAACACTTTCCTTGGCATGATATTGTCATGACAACTTGACATAATTGTTTAATTATTACATTATCATTCACTACATACAGTACATGAAACTTCAGCACTAGCATACCACTCGGTGAGTTGCACAGTTTTGAAAACAAACGTTAATGATTGTTTCAGTGTCCACCACTCTAGTTCATCCAAAACAAACCAGAAAAGCGACTCAAAGTGCTAAAACCACTGCCACCTACTGGACAAATACGGTGTGCAGGGAAAACATAACTAAAAGTAATCAAGAAATTAGATATAATGTAATCCTATTAGTAGGCTATTTTCGAGTGGGTTACATCTACAATGTACGTTCAATATTGTAATGAACTGAGTCTAGCTGGTTTATGAATGTGCTCCCATGATGCTGTGCAGTGTGATGTGTTATGTTGTATGTCATGTCTGTCGTGTTTATGTTTTACAGTGAGTTGGAGTGTTAAGAGCCAGGTTTGGCTGGTGTGTGTTTGCATGCAGCCTAGGGCAGACGTTCAGTGCTGGGGCATAAGGGCCGGGTCTGGCCCGGCATTACTGTTCGTGTGTTAAAGTGTCTTAAGCCAATAAAAACCATTCTGAGACAACATTGCAGTTTGCTACAATATGTTGAGTATATCTAATTTAAAATGGTGTCATGACAGCCAATTGTTCAGGCTCATCACTTCATAAACCTAGAAGATAAGTCAGGCCAAACACAGTTATATGTCAAGTTGTCATGACAATATCATGCCAAGGAAAGTATTCATGACACAATTATAATAGTGTCATGACAATCAATTTTTCTGGCCCACCACTTCACAAACCTAGAAGATGAGTCAGGCCAAATACAATTATATCTCAATTTTGCATTTCTTTCTTGGCTAATGTCAAGTTGTCATGACAGAGACACCCTCAAATAATGTCACCTTGGCTAATGTCAAGTTGTTATAATGATGACACCCAAACAATGTCAACTTGACATTCCAAAAACCGAATGACACATTATGACAACAGTCATAAACATCAATAATGTGTCATTAATGTGCATGACATGTGTCTTGTCAATCTTATGACGGTTACATGTCACCCTTGTGTAGACCCCTTCAAATAAAGTGTTACCAAATATACTTGTGTCCTAAATGAGTATGGTGTAACATACTTGTGTCGTAAATGAGTATGATATAAACATACTTGTATCCTAAATGAGTATGGTGTAAACATACTTGTGTCCTAAATGAGTATGATGTAAACATACTTGTATCCTAAATGAGTATGGTGTAAACATACTTGTGTCCTAAATGAGTATGGTGTAAACATACTTGTGTCCTAAGTGAGTATGATGTAAACACACTTGTATCCTAAAAGAGTATGGTGCTAACATACTTGTCGGCGTTGAAGCCCTCCAGTTCCTCCAGGAGGATGTTTCCGCTGGTCACTGTGTTGTCGGAGTTCGGTAAGATGAGGAACTTGAGGATGGTTCCGCGGCTGGAACCCAAGAAGAGAACGGTGCGATTCCGGTAGGGCCCGGCCTCAGTGTCCACCACCATCTTATTCAGCTGGTACCTGACGATGAGAAAAATCAAAACAATCACCAAACACCACCAACGTCATGTCCGGACACTGAGCAGGAACATCTTGTCTCGGATCTCTCTCGTGTCTGGCATTATTCTCTTATCCCTGCTGAGACACACTCCGGCCGAGTTTCAGACATGAAATATTAATCAAACCCCATCTCTGAGCAGGCGGGCGGCCGGAAGAATGCATTAACGTGCAGTCATTAATGTAATTAAGCTGGAAACTGCCTCCTCTTGTAACAATAGCACAAGGGATGAACCACTGTGGCGCTCTAAAGTCTTTGCATATGGAATGATAACGCTCTAAAATAAGAAACTCTCTCTCTCTCTCTCTCTCTCTCTCCGAGGGGGGATTTCAAACATTTCTCCAAACAGCTTGTGACAGTGATCTTCTCACGGCTCTGGGCCAGCGGGGTATGATGCTCTCCAGCTGCCGCTGGGGGCCCTGCAGCCTGACTCTCCCCGCGGGCAGATCTTCCGCGCCGCACGGAGGGATGGGAGGATGAGCAGTGGTGCTCCAACAATAAACAACCGGTGTTTTCGAAATCTGATGAGTATTTGATGAGAGCGGAAGAGAGAGAAAGAGAGAAAGAGACAGACATAGAGAGAGAGAGAGAGAGAGAGAGAGAAAGAGGGAAGAAAAGAGCCTCACCTGACCATGGTCCTCACGATCCAGGGCCTCTGACCTAGCGAGGGCACGGCCTCATCCATCAGGGGGTGGGTCTTGACGAAGGTCAGCATCTCATCCGGGAAGGAGTTGGACGAGTTGTACTTGGAGCCGGGGCCAGCGCAGCCTCCAGGCCTGACAGAAAACAGATGTGTGGTGAGTCAGACTGAGCTGATGCTCATGCACGGGGTTTGCTTTGTCCACTTTTGGTCATAAAGGGTATTCCATGGGTCAATACCTGGGTT
Organism: Alosa pseudoharengus; assembly: GCF_046254945.1. Lineage (NCBI taxonomy): Eukaryota > Metazoa > Chordata > Actinopteri > Clupeiformes > Clupeidae > Alosa > Alosa pseudoharengus. The sequence continues at coordinate 111,588 of NW_027468888.1, read as the reverse complement.
TAGGGAGGAGCTCGTCGGGAAAGGGGGTCCAGATGGATTCCGGGGACTTCTGCTCCTTGAAGCGGCCGTCGAACACTCCGGCCAGCTGCTCCATGTCGAAAGCACACACTGCCGAACCCGGAATACTGCAGGAGGAAGGAGACAGTCGGAGAGAAAGAGAGAGAGAGAAGAGGAGAGACAGATAAGGGATAGAGAGAAAGGCAGAGAAATAGAGAGAAAGAATGAAAGAGGGAGAGAGTAGTGGAGGACAGAAAAGAGGCCAAGGAAAAGACCAAAACAGAGAGAAAGAGAGAAAGAGAGAGAGAGAGAGAGAGAGAGAGAGAGAGAGAGAGTTAATTTAACAATAACTTCAACTTCACAGTTAAGAGGGTTGAGGTCCAATCATTAATAATATTGTCTGAGCTTTTTTGCCTGCGCTGTAATTCTTCTGCGAGACTCATAAACACGCCGGCGTCTGCCAGGATAAGAGCCTCAACGCCACAGGCCATTTTGGGGAGCGCAGCTTGATGAGTTTCAGGATCCATCTCATCAAAAATGAAAGCACATGAGCCAATATAAAACACCGCTTCAATTACAATGTGATGAAACTGGAGCAAAACAAAAATAATAATACTTAAGTGGAAAAAAACGTCTTTTAACAGGAAGGGGCAACTTCGCTAATTTCCCGGCTCGTCTCGCAATGCGGAGTGTTCTGGAGTGTTCTTGAACTCTCGTCACCCGCTGAATCTACGAATGAGGCGGCCTGAACAGAAACATCTGCTCTGCTCCATCGTCACTGCGGAGAAGTGCATCCTACGCAGCACAGCAGCAGTGCACTGCTCTTCATGCTGGTATGCATACCCAAGAGTCTAGTCTAGTCAGTCCCTGACAGGAAGTCTGACTC
>NW_027468888.1:73205-95705 GCF_046254945.1 Alosa pseudoharengus | reverse complement strand
CAATCTCGACTCGTCTCCCCCCTCTGTCTCTGACTCACCCGACAGGACTTGTGTCGAAAGTTTAATTCAGAGGGACAGCTCTCAGCTGATGTTTGGAAAGTATTTTGGAAGCTGAAGGGAGCCGCAGGGTCTTTTTTTTTAAACAGAGGAAAATATAAATGCTGCTTCAGGTCAAATGCCTCAGCGCACGATCAAAGCTTTCTACGAGCGCACCTTGTTTTAACTTAAGGCGATAACCCTTCAGTAGCAACCAGACAGATCAATATACTCAACTACACTGGCAAACAAACACAGACGGATATGCAGTGCATTCAGAAGGCATTCAGACCCCTTCAGCTTTTCATACTTTGTTATGTTGAATATTTATATATGAGTATATTTCAGTATATAACAACAGCTATGAATCTAGAAATTACTTTCCCCAATTAAAAAGAGAGAGTTCTCAGCTTGGATTCAGGCCAACCAGCTGTGAGGTGAATCGTGACCACACACATTTTATTTTGAGCAGAATAACAGAAAAAAAGGCAAACTGTATACATATTTTATTTTCAGATAGGAACTGCTCATCCCACCAACCCTTGCAAATTAAACCTTTTCCAACCTAACCATGGTTTTTCTACACTTCCTCTTAAAGTCAACAAGGTGACTAACTTCCTACTGTTTACAAGTCGATTTTCAAGGTGAGAAAAACATTGAACAACATTTCCCCACACTACCTCAGCTACCATGTTTGTTTGAACACACAACAACCCAGGGTTGAGGAGGGATTACATCACAAACATTTACATGCCAACGACGATCTCCACCAATGAAAGACACTGCTTTACACTTTAGGATTTTGAGTAGTTCTTCTCTGTGAAATTGCAAATAAAACACGTTTTTCTTAATACAAGGCTGATATCATATGAACTTGTGGTGTCCACATTAGCATATACTGTACAATTGCTTCACAGTCCTGTAGCTCGTGGTAAGACTACCTGGGATGGTTATGATCAACAGCTTATAATCACATTCTCAAAGGAGAAAAAGACTGAGAAAATAAATGGGATTTTCACTTCCGGAACCGTAAGTCACAGCTGAGATCAGTTGAGTATAGATTTAATGAAGGAAAAATTATTTAAACAATTTCAGCAAAGGGATCTGAATATTTTCTGTTTTAATAGTCATTCACACGCATACATTCTCACACACCACACCCAAACACTGGTTTCTGTTTTCACATGGGCACCATAACTCTCCATGTCAAAATGAAAAAAACAAAAAAAAACAAGCACGCCCTATTAACTTTGGAAATCGTTTTTTATCTGATGAAATGGAAGAATGTGGCTTCTTGGAAAAACATTGGCTCTTCAGTTAGCCATTGTTGAGAAAGAAAAACACGTCGCTGTAGCTAAGGTGGCAAGGGTAAACAGAGACGGTGCAGACACACACATACAGTACACACACACACACACACACACACACACACACACACACACACACACACACACACACACTGTGATTGGTATGCCTTGAGCCTCTGCAGATGCAGGTAAAACGGGCGGTCAGGGATCAATGATGCGGCGGGCAGGTGGGCCAAGAGATGTTCCGGAGGTCTAGACATGTTGTGAGCACACGGCACTAATGAGCCTGTGTCGGGGTGAGAATATGTCTCTGTGAGAGTGAGTGTGTGTGTGTGTGTGGGGGGGTGAGAATATGTCTCTGTGAGAGTGTGTGTGTGTGGGGGGGGGGGTGGGAATATGTCTCTGTGAGAGTGAGTGTCTGTGTGTGTGTGGGGGGGGGTGAGAATATGTCTCTGTTAGAGTGAGTGTCTGTGTGTGTGGGTGTGAGAATATGTCTCTGTGAGTGTGAGTGTCTGTGTGTGTGTGTGTGTGTGTGGGGGTGAGAATATGTCTCTGTGAGTGTGAGTGTGTGTGTGTGTGTGTGTGGGGGTGAGAATATGTCTCTGTGAGAGTGAGTGTCTGTGTGTGTGTGTGTGGGGGTGAGAATATGTCTCTGTGAGAGTGAGTGTCTGTGTGTGTGGGTGTGAGAATATGTCTCTGTGAGTGTGAGTGTCTGTGTGTGTGTGTGTGGGTGGGGGGGGGGGGGGGGGTGAGAATATGTCTCTGTGAGTGTGAGTGTCTGTGTGTGTGTGTGTGTGTGTGGGGGTGAGAATATGTCTCTGTGAGAGTGAGTGTCTGTGTGTGTGGGGATGAGAATATGTCTCTGTGAGAGTGAGTGTCTGTGTGTGTGTGTGTGTGTGGGGGTGAGAATATGTCTCTGTGAGTGTGAGTGTCTGTGTGTGTGTGTGTGTTCGTGCATGTATGTGTGCAGGTATGTGTGTGTGTGTGTGTGTGTGTGTGTGTGTGTGTGTGTGTTCGTGCATGTATGTGTGCAGGTGTGTGTGTGTGTGTGTGTATGTGTGTTCGTGCATGTATGTGTGCAGGTGTGTGTGTGTGTTTGTGTGTGTGTACGTGCACAGCATATGAACTGAGGCACTCACGGTGTAGTTGGCACACAGCGGGTTGAAGGCGTTGGTCCCACACACAAACAGCCCGTCCTGACGGCTCAGCAGCACTCTGATGAAATTCCGGCACTCGTCCTGAGAAAACATCCAGGAAAAGAGGAGAAGGAGAAACAGAGGAAAGAGGAGAAGAAGAAAAAGAGAGGAAAGAGGAGAAGGAGAAAGAGAAGCGATAAATGAACAGGGAAAAGAAAAGCCCAAAAAGCCCAGTTAATGGAGAGTGAGATTGACTGACATCATCCCCTGTTTGTCCCAGTGCTCTTAATCACTCTCATGTGTACAAACAGTGCGCTCGGCTGCTGCCACACAGCTCAGCCAGAGGAGAGGCCTTCCAGCTGGCCTCTGATTAAAGACAAATGTGCTTCCCAACACTGATCACCTGTGTGTGTGTGTGTGTGTGTGTGTGTGTGTGCTCCCAATTTGAATACGTGCTGCTGTCTGAACCTTCATATTTTGGTGTGTGTATGTGTGTGTGTGTGTGTGTGTGTGTGTGTGTGTGTGTGCCCGTGCGTGCATGCATGCTGTCCACTCTGACCACCCACTGCTGTTTGAACACTATGTTGTGATGTGTGGGATGTGTGTGTGTGTACTGTATGTGTATGTGTGTGTGTGTGTGTGTAGTAAGTGTGTGTATTTCCCTCACTCTGATCACCTGCCGCTGTTTGAACTCCTTTGTTGTGATGTGATATGTGTGTTGTGTGTTCTCATTTTTTGTTTCGTTCATCTGATCTGACTTGGCACAGACTCATGACAGAAAACACAGCCAGCATACTGATGAAAAGAAGATGCTGTTCAAGTGCTCTCCCATCTGGATACTATGAGCCCTACAGTACGTGGTCTGCAGATATATATGCTCACAACTAATAGCATTTGAGGGAGTAACAATATCAAAGAGTGCTATGTTCACGGACTAATGACTTCCCTACACCACACACACACATACATGCGCACACACAGAGTAACTCTACATAGAAACTAATCCTCTCTCTCTAACACACACGCACACACACGCACACACACACACACACGCACACACACACACGCACGCACGCACGCACGCACACACACACGCACACACACACACACACACACACACACACACACACGTTGTCGACAGTGTGGCTCCCTTCTGCTGCCTGTACCCTTGGGCACCTCATCAACGCTGACCTGGGGGAGGGGACTGCCACCAGACTGATGTCATTGCTGTGTGTGTGTGTGTGTGTGTGTGTGTGTGTGTGTGTGTGTGTGTGTGTGTGTGTGTGTTGAAGAGAGTGTTATTCCAGATGCTATTGACCCCTTGAAATCCCCCAATCCCACCCCCAGCACCACTTGCTCTCGACAGGCTTCTCATTTTACTAGGGGGTGGGAAAGTTGGAGGAGGGGGTATTGGAAAGGGGGCTCGGTGGTGTGTGTGTGTGTGTGTGTGTGTGTGGTGAGAGAGACGAGGTGAGAATTCCTGACACAGTGAAGAGTGATGGACAAAGAGTAAAGTGACACTGGCGAGGGCCCAGCCCACTGCATACTAAATCACGGGTGTCAGTGTGTGTGTGTGTGTGTGTTTGTTTGTGTGTGTCCGTGTGTGTGTGTGTGTGTGTGTGTGTGTGTGTGTGTGCATGTACATGTGTGTGAGAGAGAGGAGATAGTGAGAGTGTGAGAGAGAGAGAGAGAGAGAGAGAGAGCAAGAAAGACACACCATACGCACCATGCATGTGCAGTATATGTGTGTGTTTAGCGAAAAGCCTGTTTCCCCACGCAGATGTGCTTTCATGTTGGCTTCTCTCTCCGCATGTTTGTTTTTTTCTCCGCTTCCCAGCAGGGGGTCAGTGCTGTTTGCCTGGACTGCCTGGCCGGTGCATAGCAACCGTCTCTGAGGCAGCGCGTGCATCAGGACAGGTTTACAGCGCACCAGCTGCTGGCCGCTGTTGAAACGCTTGTAAAGGAGCGTAAAGCTGACCATCACACACACACCAGGACCTGCTGCTGGCAGTACATCCCTGCCTTTGGGATCAACAACCACGTCTGTCTGGGCGTGTGTGTGCGCATACTTGTGTGGGTATGTGTGTGTGTGTGTGTGTGATCATGTACCGGTATTTACGTATGTGTGTATGGGTGTGTGCATTTCTGTACATGTGTGTGTGTGTGTGTATGTGTGTGTATATGTGTGTGTATGTGTGTGTGTGTGTGTGTGTATATGTGTACAGTATGTGTGTGTGTCTGTGTGTGTGTGTGTGTGTGTGTGTGTGTGTGTATATGTGTACAGTATGTTTGTGTGTCTGTGTGTGTGTGTGTGTGTGTGTGTGTGTGTGTGTGTGTGTGTGTGTGTGTGTGTGTGTGTGTGTGTGAGCAACTCTTCAATCATCCAGTGGGTCGGGCCAGATCCTCACCCAGTGCCAGCCTCTCAGCATGTACCCCCTCTTTCCTAATCACATCCGTGAGTTGTCTGCATCCTTCTCTCCATTTCTCACTCTCGTCTGAAGCACAAACACGCTTAATGCCTCCGCTTCTTGCTGTTGAGCTGTTGTTTGGATTGGTGGTTTATCTTCCTAATCTCTGACTGCATCCATCCCACTCTCTCTCAGTTTTCTCTCTCTCTATCTCTCTCCTTCATCTCCTTCCTTCATCTCCCTCTTTCATCTTTCTCTCTCCTCTCTCTGTCCTCCATCTCTCCCACTCCCCTCTCTCTCTCTCTCTCTCTCTCTCTCTCCTCTATCACCTCTCATTGCTTTATTTGCCTCTCTCACCTCCCTCTCACACCTCTTTCCCTCTCCATTTCACTCTTCTCCACTTCTCTCTCTCCTCCCTCCCTCTCATCTCTATCCTCCATCTTTTTCTGACTCCTTTTTCCACCCCTCCTCTCCTCCTCCTCTCCTCCATCTCCTCTCCTCCTACAACCCTCTTCAAGCACTTTGGCTGCTCTTCTCCTCCATTACGAGCACCTTGGCTAGCAGCTGACATTTTTTTCCGTTTCCCTCCGCCCTCTGTCATTTCCTTTCTTTCCATGTTTTCTTCTTTCACTCCTTCCTCATCTCTCTCTCCCTTCTTTTTTTCTCCCCTCTGTCATTATCTATGTATCTTTCCCAGTTCAATTAAATTCAGTTCAGTTCAGTTTCCCAGTTCAATTAAATTCAGTTCAGTTCAGTTTCCCAGTTCAATTAAATTCAGTTCAATTCAGTTAGCATTTATTTATTCAGAAACTGTGTTGCCAAAACATGAAGAACAATAAAACAACATCTCTCTCCTTTCTCCACTTTCATCTCTTTCTTAATCTCTGTCTTTCTCTGCACCATGTCTCTACATCCCTTTCTTCTCCCAAACATCTCTTTATCTCTCTCTCTCTCTTTATCCCCCTATTTCTCTTCACTTCCTCCTCTGCTCCTGCTCATGCTCCCACACACAGTTACTGTCACAGGGCTGAGTCATTTAACCCCTGAGCTGAGCTCTGATGGACTACTAAGAGCTTAACACACACAAGTAGAAAAACATGTGTGTGTGTGTGTCTGTGTGTGTGTGTATGTGTGTGTGTGTGTGTGTGTGTGTGTGTGTGCGCAGTTTGTGAGTGTATACATTGACAAGTGTGCCTGTAATGTACAGTATGTGTTTGTGTAAGTGCGAACATTGCTGTGTGTTTGTGTGTGTGTGTGTGTGTGTGTGTGTACATGTGTGTCTGTGTGCATGTGCATGTGTGTCTATGTGACTTTTGTGTGAGTCAGTGTGTATGACTGCTTATAACAGACGCCCGACGTGCAGTGGTGTGATGGCGACTGCAGCGTTATTGCGGCACGTGGTCCACAGCAAGCCACTAACATTTCCTCCCCAGGCAGATGTTCCCACGGCGGACCCGTCCTGCAGATGTTGACTCGACTGGTGTGTGTCGGCTTGCCCCGATGTTTCCACTCACTTTCTCCCCACTGGAGCATCTGCACTCCGCTGCGCCGCAACCGATAGCCTTGCCTCGGCACTGAGTGCACATCTGCAAGCGATTCTCCTGTCGGAGACTGCAGCAGAGGTCCGCTACAACCCCACACACACGCTCACACCTGCTCCATAACTTACAGTAGAGAGGCCCTCGTCAGGAGACTTTGCACGGAAATCAATTCAATTCAATTCCACTTCATTTATTTATACAGCGTCGCTAACAACGAACAGTGTCTGCGGGCGCTTCACGGAGCTCCAGGCCTCAGTTTATGCGAAGAAGGGTCTGTGCTGCATGGGCCCGAGTCTCCCATCAATCACCTGCTAATGGGTGGCCTGTTTTAGAGCGAGTTCAAGCCTGGGCATGAATCATAGCGGTAGGCTTACGCAGGCAAGGCCCCCTACAGCTGTACCGCGTGATACGCTCGCTAAACTGTTCCTCACCCTGCCATCCCTGGTTTGCTAGATCGGCTTTTATGGTGATTGGTGGGGATGGGGGGGGGGGGGGTTTGACTTCTCCATGAAAATAGTTACAGTCAGTGTTCTTGCAAGCAGAGAATAATATAAGAGCAGAATCCCTCCTATCACATTTGAAAATGAAAGAATCATGAGCATTTTGATTTTAATATATTTAAAATATTTTTTCACCAGCACTTGAGTTGTCCTAGCAGACTAGTAGATTATGTCCACACGATGTGCTCCAGTTAAAAGGTGGACTGTTTATGTTCAGCAGCTAAATGAATGACACCCCTTACCGGTGTGGTCCTCAAGCAATGTGCTGGTTTGCTCGATTTGTGTATGGATCAGACCGGTCACTATGTCTGTTAACCACTTACTGAGCATGCCTGTGTGTCAGTCGTTTGAAAAGACAGCTTTAGCAATCATAGCACCATGAGGAGCAATTAGCTGAATATGCTAATAAGGTGTATTTAAATTAAAGGCATAAAATTGTGTACAACTCGAAACAATGGAGGAGTGGACTGGACATTTAAGACACAAAGGCTTAGCAGTGTGTATGGATGAAGTAACAGGAGTACAGGGTTACGGCTTGTCCATGTCTTAAGGGTATCACCCCTGACAGCATGTTGTGAATTGAGGTCTATTTAAAGATGACAGTGTGTCTGTGTGTGTGTGTGGGGGGGTCCACTCGTCCACGAGTCGCCATCGCGGATGCCCTCGTGGCATGGTGGCATGCCGAGCAAGCGCGTGTGTCAGCTCGGCTTCGGCATGGCACGGGTAATATTTAGTAAGCACGGACGGGCTCTGCTTCAGCACGGGTCATATTTAGTAAGCACGGATGGGCTCGGCTTCGGCACGGGTCATATTTAGTAAGCACGGATGGGCTCGGCTTCGGCACGGGTCATATTTAGTAAGCACGGATGTCTCGGCTTCGGCACGGCAAGGGTAATATTTAGTAAGCACGGACAGGCTCGGCTTCGGCACGGGTCATATTTAGTAAGCACGGACGGGCTCGGCTAAGCCTCGAAAGTTTCCGTTACACGCTCCGCTACAGCCCGGCAAGAGCTGCAAAACGCAGGCGGAGGTGGGGGGTGGGGTGGAGTGGGGTGGAGTGGAGCGAAGTGACAAGCCTCTGCCAGGACCTTCCAGAGAGCCAGGATTGCCCTCCCACGTCCTGGCATACTCCTCCTCTCCTCTCTCTCTCTGTCTCTCTCCCTTTTTTTTCACAATATCTCTGTGTGATTTGCCTTTGTTGACTCTGGCACACTCTTCTGTTTCCCTCCCCTCTCCTCTCTCTCTTTTTCTCTCTCCCTCTTTCTCCCACTCTCTATGTCCCTGTATGTGCCTCCCTCTCTCACTCCCTCTCTAAATCCCTCTCTCACTCCCTCTCTAAATCCCTCTCTCTCTCTCTCTCTCTCTCTCTCTCTCTCTCTCTCTCTGTTGACTCTGATTGTCAGCAGTGCTCATGTCATCTTCAGTATTCTACACTCCAGGCCAGAGTGACAGAGAGGAGAGGGTCACCGAGGGACCCCATTAACGACCATACTTAATTAACACGTATCCTGCAGGGGTGTGTGTGTGTGTGGGTGTGTGTGTGTTTCTGTATATGTGTACTGTATGTATGTGTGTGTGTGTGTGTGTGTGTGTGTGTGTGTGTGTGTGTGTGTATGTGTGTGTGTGTGTGTGCGTGTGTGTGTGTATGTGTGTGTGTGTGTGTGTGTGTGTGTGTGTGCATTTCTGCTGTTGTGTTCTTCTTAGTCAGCATCAGTTAATCCCATTCTCCCCCACCTTTGTGCAGCATTTGCGTCTCTCCGAGGAAAAGCCCTGCCATAATGACGAGGGTGATGATGATGCTAAGTGAAATAGCGCGCCACGGGCGACGTTTCCTCGGAACCGGTGACCGGACGGGTACACATGCAACCATGAAACAGCCTCCCGTGCAGATGAGAGGACACGAAACAGCAGGGGGGGGGGGGGGGGGGGGCTGGGGAGGGAGGGTGCAGAGCACACTTCTGAGCATCCTTAAGCAGTAGTGCACTTATCCCCAAATCTCTACTGTATGCTAATAATGGGACACGTAAAGACTGGTACTCATGCCACCGTAAAATGGCATCCCATAGAGATGTGAGGCTGCAGAGGGAGCCTGCTGGTGTGCGTCCTTAAGCAGTGTGCTTATCCCAAATCTGCACAGTACGAGCGCACCCCGCTGCGAGACTGCAGATAGCATTAAAAACCGCCACGCGCTCTGCAGGGGAGAGTACAGACGAAATCTAATAAATAAGAGGTGGGGGGGGGGGGGGACCTCGTCAATGTTCCGTTTGGAGGAACCGTAGACTAGAGGGGGCTCCCTTTAGTCTAAGAACCACGGGGTCCCGGGATCCGGACGGGGAACAATGCTGATCAAATAATCCGCCAGGCAACACGGCACATCACGGCACGTCTGAAACGCCTAGTTAAGAAATCCCGATGTGGATTGGGCTTTTTGTTTTTTGTTTTGCAACCCGTGCTGACGCCCTTGCTCTAGGCACAAAGCCAGCCCGTGGGAGCCCTGTGTGTTTGTGTGTGTGTGTGTGTGTGTGTGTGTGTGTGTGTATGTGTGTGTCTACAGCACAGCAAACTAAAGTCCCAAAACTTCAGGCACTATAGGCAGTCAACCTGCAACAACAACAACCACAAAACACTGCCCATTTAAGGCTTGCAGTGAGGACAGATGGACAGAGAGAATGAGAGAGAACGAGTGAGAAGGAGGAGAGAAACAGAAAGAGAGAGAGAATAAGAGAGAACGGGAGAGGAGGAGAGACCCAGAGAGAGAAACAGAGAGAACGAGAGAATAAGAGAGAATGAGAGAGAAGGAGGAGAGAAACAGAGAGAGAAAGAGAGGGATAGAGAACAGGGGGAAGAAAACGAGCAGCAGGGTAGAGCAAGAGAGAGGGCAAGAGAGGAAGGGTATTGAATTTCCCACCCAATTACGAGAATATGCCCTTTCTGATCAACCAACCAGAAATATTTAATTACAAAACCAATTACCCCGGTGGCGAATGTATCACATCTGACGAAACCTCCCCAGGAGCGGGAGTGGGGGTGGGGGATTCACGAGGAGGGTGAGAGAGTGAAAATGAGAGAGTGAGAGGAGGAGAAGGAGTAGGTGGTAGTAGTGCAACCTCAGAGAGAGCCAGCAGGTGACCAGCATGTGGAGTGTGTGGAGCAGTGTGTGGAGGAGTCTGTGAAGGAGTGTGTGGAGTGTGTGGAGGAGTCTGTGGAGGAGTGTGTGGAGTGTGAGGAGTGTGTGGAGTGTGTGGAGTGTGAGGAGTGTGTGGAGTGTGTGGAGTGTGTAGAGTGTGTGGAGTGTGTGGAGTGTGTGAAGGAGTGTGTGGAGTGTGAGGAGTGTGTGGAGTGTGAGGAGTGTGTGGAGTGTGTGAAGGAGTGTGTGGAGTGTGAGGAGTGTGTGGAGTGTGTGGAGTGTGTGAAGGAGTGTATGGAGGAGTGTGTGGAGGAGTGTGTGGAGTGTGTGGAGGAGTGTGTGGAGGACTCCAACACTCTCTATCTATCTCTCATTCTCTCTATCCAACACTATCTCTCATTCTCTCTATCCAACACTCTATCTATCTATCACTCTCTATCTATCTCTCACTCTCTCTATCCAACACTCTATCTATCTCTCACTCTCTCTATCTCTCACTCTATTTATCTCTCACTCTCTCTATCCAGCACTCTATCTATCTTTCACTCTCTCTATCCAGCACTCTATCTATCTCTCACTCTCTCTATTCAACACTCTATCTATCTCTCACTCTCTCTATTCAGCACTCTATCTATCTCTCACTCTCTCTATCCAACACTCTATCTATCTCTCTCTTTATCCAACTCTCTATCCATCTCTCACTCTCTCTATCCAACACTCTCTATCTATCTCTCACTCTCTCTATCCAACACTATCTATCTCTCACTCTCTCTATCCAACACTCTATCAATCTCTCACTCTCTCTATCCAATCTCTCACTCTCTCTCGATCTAGCTCTCAAATTCCAATTGCATAAACTTGCTTTACAGCGTTTGCCCAAGCTAATGTTTCCAAACAGAGTAAAATATGAGAATATAATGGGTGTTTTCGAGACGGGAACACAACAGCTATTGCTCTCCCACCCTCTCGATATGTCAGCCTCACCCCTGTCTCTTTTTTTTTTTTTTTTTAAGTATATTTATATTTATATATACTTTAAGTATATACGTATATATTTTTGCCCTTTTTATGCCTTTAATTGACAGGATAGTGGAGAATGACAGGAGGTGAGTGAGAGAGAGTCGGGGTGGGATCCGGAAAGGACCACCGGGCGGGAATCGAACCCGGGTCGGCCCAGCCAGTCGAGCCACGGCCGGGGCCACCCCTGTCTTTTATCCTATGGATATCTCTTTCTCCACTGCTCTGTTTATCTACCTTTGTGTCTGCCCATATCTCTTTACCTCTCTATCTCTACCTCTCTCTCTCTCTCTCTCTCTCTCTCTCTTTTCACTTGCATCTCTCTCTCCACCCTTCTCCCTTCTCCCACCTCTCTCCTGCCACCTTGTTCTCTTTCACTTTACCTCTCTCCCCCTCCCTCCACTTTTATCTCTCCGTAACCCCCCCTCTCCCTCTCCCTCGCTCTCTCTTTCCCCCAGGACCAGGTGTAGGTAGACACTGAAAGCTTTGGGTCATCCTCTAATTCATCTCTCTCTCTCTCTCTGTTCTCTTTCTTTTTGTTTCTGTCCATCTCTTTGCTCTCCACGGTGCTTTTGTCTCGGGGTGTCTCACACACAGATGCGGTGTCAGGTTTCACTTTCAATGTGAAATAAGTCATTTTTGCCCCCTCTCTGCTCCTCTACCTCTCGCCCCCACACTCTCCTTTCCATCTCTCTCTCTCTCTCTCTATCTCCCCCTCTCTCTCTGCCTTTCTCTCCCTCTCACTCCCTTTCTCTCCCCGCTCTCTCTCTCTTTCTCTCTCTCTTCCACTCTCACTAAGCTCCAGCATCTCTCTCTCCCTCCCTCTCTAACTGTCTCCCTTCTTCTCTTTCTATATCCCACCATCACACTCTTATCTTTTCTTCTCTCACTCCATCCCTTTCTTCTCTCACTCCATCCCTTTCTTCTCTCACTCCATCCCTTTCTTCTTTCACTCCATCCCTTTCTTCTCTCACTCCATCCCTTTCTTCTTTCACTCCATCCCTTTCTTCTCTCACTCCATCCCTTTCTTCTCTCACTCCATCCCTTTCTTCTTTCACTCCATCCCTTTCTTCTCTCACTCCATCCCTTTCTTCTTTCACTCCATCCCTTTCTTCTTTCACTCCATCCCTTTCTTCTCTCACCCCATCCCTTTCTTCTTTCACTCCATCCCTTTCTTCTTTCACTCCATCCCTTTCTTCTCTCACTCCATCCCTTTCTTCTTTCACTCCATCCCTTTCTTCTCTCACCCCATCCCTTTCTTCTTTCACTCCATCCCTTTCTTCTCTCACTCCATCACTTTCTTCTCTCACTCCATCCCTTTCTTAACCCTCCCATTTCTCCCTTTTCCTCTTCTTCATCTCTCTCCCTCTGCCTGTAGGGGATGAAACTCTCCTCTCAGGCTTTCTGCCTCTTCAGCCCCTCACACACACACACACACACACACACACACACACACACACACACACACACACACACACATACACACACACACACACACTGGCAGTTCAGTTCAGAGCTGCTGTTTGAAGTCAAGCAGAGAAAGAGAGAGAGAGAGAGAGAGAGAGAAAGAGAGAAAGAGAGAGGAGAATAAAAAGAGAGGGCAGGGGAGATGGGGAGAGGAGAGCTGGGGGGGTTGAGAGGTGGAGGAGTGTGGAAGAAAGAGGAGAGGAGAAGAAACGAGTGAAGTGTCCATGTGTGGGTGGGTGGGCCGGGATGGGTGTCTGTGTGGGTGGTGGTGTGTGGGTGGTGGTGTGGGGCAGGGGGCCTGATGGAATGTTGCATCACATTTGGTCTCTCTAGGGTGACTTTCAACATTCTCAACCCAAATCTTTTCATTTGATAGGGGCAATGCAATCACAGAGTTTACTTCCTGCATGCCGGCTGCTGTGGTGCCCTTTGGCTATTAGACACCAGCAGAACAGACACAAGCTATGGAGATTTCTGTTAGTAGGCATGATATTGTGTGGTGAGTGTGTGGGGATATAAATTATGTGTGTGTCTGTACGCATGTGTATGTGTGAGTATTTGAGCGTGAGTGTGTCCGGATATGTGCATGTGTGTGTGTGTGCGTTTGTGCATTTGTGTGAGAGTGTGTCCATGTGTGCATGCGTTTGTGTGTATGTATGTTTTTGTATGTGTGTGTGTGTGTGTGTGCGCTTTTCTATGAGAGTGTGTCCATGTGTGCATGCGTTTGTGTGTGTGTGTGTGTGTGTGTGGGTGGGTATGTGTGCGCGCGCGCACATTTGTGTGTGAATGTGTGTGTGTGTGTGTGTGTGTGAATTACTGCTGCTTACCTCATGCTTGCCCTTCATCCTGCACACTCGGATGTCATTTTTATTGGACTCCCAGGTTCTCTTCTGTGGCAGACAGACAGACAGACAGTTTCACAATTAAGAGAACACAGACAGTCGTCACAGATGCCATCAGCGGCCCAATGAGAGTACGCAAATCCTGCTCCGTGTTAGCAGTTAGCACTGTAACAGTTCAAGTTCAAATATGTACTGTATAGCACATTATCATACACAGCGGTCATTCAATGAGCTTTCGTAGTATGTGCGAGCAATGTGTGTTAGCAATGTGTCATGTGTGTTGGCACAAAAACGGCAAAGTGCTAGCACTAGCATTAGCCTTAGTGTTAGCCTGGTCGCTCACCTTGCTGTAGAACATCTCGTCCCCCATCACGTTATCCAGCTCCACGCGGAACAAGTCATCCCTTGCAGACAGAGAGCGGAACAGTCACATAAACAAACAAGCAAACAAACACACAAAACAAGCAAGAAAACATAACATGCAAAAACCAACAACCCTGTACACCATGCATGGAAACAAACAAACAAACAAGCAAGAAAACATAACATACAAAAACCAACAACCCTGTACACCATGGAAACAAACAAACAAACAAGCAAGAAAACATAACATACAAAAACCAACAACCCTGTACACAATAGAAACAAACAAACAAACAAGCAAGAAAACATAACATACATAACATAACATACAATCCCTATGTTTCCTGCTTTGTATGGGGCCGGGGAACATAGGACCCTTTTTTTTTAAAAACCCTAACCTAATAGGACCCAGGGAACATAGGGATGACCCCAAAAAAACACCATGGAAACTGGTTCGCGCCCCATTTTTCAGACAGATAATAAACAGTAATAAATGTGCAGTGCATTATGGGTGGAGGGTTATGTGATGAAGTTGTTTACCGCCTAATACTGCTGACAGAGAAGGTTAGAGCCAATAGCGGCACGACTGCTCGAGATGTAAGATATCCAGAGGTAGGCGATACAGGTAGGGCTAACAGTGTCATGAGGGAATACACACTGTGCATTTGTCCTCACCCTTGGCTTTTTGTTCGCTCTAATAATTTCGGCATTTTCTCACTCAATGGAGCTGCGCTCGCTAAATTTGCCTCAGTAGGGGGAAAAGATCGAATTAATGGTTGATTTAATCAGGCTCCCGTTTCTGATGCGCATTCATGAGCCCACCCCCACGGCTCACACTCCCGATTGCCAGGGAGAGAGAGAGAGAGAGAGTAGGAGCACTGAAAGAGGTCCGTGGCATAATACACCACATTCATGCTATTCAGCGGCCTGCTCTGCACCTTTTGCTAATGTGCTAATAATTCTGACACAACCTTTCCAAGTCTATAAAAGTGCCTTGTGAATCAGAGGAAGTGGGAACGAGAGCGAGCAAAGGAGTAAACGAACAAATGGCAGAAGGCAGGCAGTGGGGGTGTGTGTGTGTGCACACGTGTGTGTGTGTGTTTTGTGTGTGTGTGTGTGTGTGTCGGGGGGATAGTTGGAAGCAGGAAGCTGACGCCTGCATATTGATCAAGCTTCGGAGGGGGGGGGGGGTGGCAGGCAGTGTGTGCGCAGGGAGAAGTGGCAGCCACGGCACCACCAGCAGCAGAGCGGCGGCAGCTGTTTCTTCGTTTGCGTGTGGTGGCCTCGGCTCGCTCCATTCACGAGGCCCGACCGCCTCTGAGCGCCGCCTAATCGGCCAAATCTGCCAAATCTGCCGTGGTTTGTGTTATTGCGGCGCGATCGATCTTATCGCACCCTCTCCTCCGTTCCCGCTCGGCCTCCCATCTGTGCCGCTCCTTTCTGCACGGAGGCACGGCGAGGGGAGAGAGACGACTCAGGCGAGACCCGGCCGCTGCCTTTTCTTCATCCCACCGGCGCAACAATAAATTATTCAGCGGCCCGTCTCTGCGGGGTTTTGTTGAGAGAATCCCCTTATGGTCGCTTTCCGCACAAAGCGCCCTGGCCGGCCCCTGAGTGCTCTGGGTAAAATTACCACACCCCACACTCAGGGCCTTACTTATTCAGCAAGGTCAACGTGTGAAAAGGATGCAAACAATCAGGTGCGCCCGAGTTAGCCGAAGGTAATTTCATCTGCCGCTCTTCAGCGCCGGAACACATTAACATACAGAAATGTGAACGAGGCTCCCAGTCAATGTGGCCGTCTGCCAGACCTGCCGTGTTTACAAGTGGCCACTACCCTCTCTCTCTCTCTCTCTCTCTCTCTCTCTTTCTCTCTCTCTCTCTCTCTCTCTTTCTCTCTCTCTCTCTCTCTCTCTCTCTCTCTCTCTGTCGCTTTCTTTTCTCTCCCTCTCTCTGTAAATCCAATTGCTTCTTTGATTCATGCACTATATTTCATATTTCTCCTTTCCCTCTCTCTCTCTGTCTCATTCTCTCTCTCTCTCTCTCTCTCTCTCTCTGATTCTCTCTATCCTTCGCTTCCTCATCCCGTCCTTAGAGAGAGAGAGAGGAGTGTCTGTTCTCATGACACATCTTCGCACCAGACCCGACAGCAGGCGTCTCAAAAGAGCCGCTCCCAGTCCGTCCGGTGATGGAGACCTCCCATGTGGGCAGACGCCTCTGCTGGCCGTTCCTCAGGCCTGTTGTGCTTGCGTCTAGTACACCCACGCCTACGCCCATGTCTACAATGGCCTCCCTCCTGGGGGTCTGGGCTTCAACCTGCAGCTGGCTGAATGGCAGCTGATGGTCCTGGGAAGGCTGTGTGTCTGTGTGTGTTGGCGGTCCTCCGGTGCGACTGACAGATGTCATCTGCAACCCCCCCACGCACACACACACACACACCACACTCCCACCGCCCTAATGAGCCTTTCCTGGACCCCCTGTGAGGTCACCTTGCCCTGCCCTCCCTTGACACGTCCAGGAGTGGGGGAATGTGTTGAGTTTCACTTTCGCCTTAATTGAAAGACGTGACCCCTCATTTGGAGGGCAAGCACCCCGAGCCAATTGAGCGCTGGGCTGTGCAGTCAGCCACCTCTGTGGCCTGGGAAATGGGCAGTCACGGGGAACCGGGACCTTCGTTTCCTCTCGTAAGCGGCTCAGCAGAGGCACCGCTGCTCTCCGTCCCACAGCGGTCAGCGGGCGAGTCTTATTTCCTCCCATATTCTGCGTCCTCTCCCTCTCTTTACAAGCTCCATTAAAAGGTCCAGTAAGTCAACATCTGCTGCTACTGAGGAGCGACAGAGCGAGGTTAGAAGTAGAAGTGTCCTCTCTCTCTCTCATCCCTCTCCCTTTCCCTTCATCCCCCTCTCTTTCTCTCTCATTTCTCTCTTTCATCTATCCCTTTAAACCAATCTCTCTTCCTCTCTAAACTATCTTTTCCCCAACTATCCCTCTTTCTATTCTCATCTATCCCTCCCTCCCTCCCTCCCTCTCTTTGTCTTTCTTTCTCTATCATCTTCCCTTTCCATTCACTCGTCCTCTCTCTCTTCTCCTTTATTCTCTCCATCCCTCCTTCGCAGCCCTGTGAAGTGGAGGGTGGTGCAGTGAGGTGTTTGTAGCATCTCTCTGCGGCTATGGAGCTAATGTGTCCTGCAGAGTGACGATGTGACTACGAGAGTGGCTAAACGCGCTGTCTGGATTTGGGTGGGGGTTCGGTTGGGGCTGCGGCTCTTATCGAGGCCGACACTCAGCGGTGGTGGAGGCGGAGGTGCTGGCGGCTTCCAGAGCAATCAGGCCTGCCTTCCTGCAGATAGTCGGCAGGCAGCCTGCGCCCGTAAGTCCCGCTCGGTTTCCCCACGCTGAGACTGAACCGTGAGCCGTGAGCGCTGCCTTCCTCTCTCTCTCTCTCTATCTCTCTCTCCCCGTGCACACAAATCCCCCTTCTCTCCGCCGGGGATCGCTTTCTGACAGTCACCGCCAAAACAGCCATTATCCCTCTCTTTATACGTACACACACTCGCACACTCACACCGGTACATACACAAACACAGACATAGACACAAACACACGCACATACATGAATACACACACACTCGACTCAGAAGCAGATGCAGACATAAACCTAGCCATGCACATGTATACACACACACACACCCGCAGACACACACACATTTCCAGTCAGAGTCATATACATCCCCTCCCTATTTTCATACAGCCAGGCTAAGATTTCATGACCATCCTCCCTACTGGGAGCAGTTCCTCCTTCCACTCCTCTATTTCTTAATTACTGCCACTAAATTGGATACCATCTGCACAGTCGTATTGTGGTCATGATTATTTTTTATCACTGACTAACTGACCCCCAAATGTAATAACGTCCGCAGACCTCGGTTCTGAGTTATTTGGCTATTAGGGGAGCTAGCCGCGGCGACTGGAGCCTCTGAGCTCCGTCTGACATATTTATTATTAGGATCTCAGTGTTGGTCTACGTCGACTCGCCAAAGGCCATCGACTGGGTCATTTCCTTACACAGTATGTTGCTTCTTATTAGACTTCCCAGTGGGGTACTACTGCTACTCCCAAGTAAGTAGGACCACATGTGGGCTTGCTGGAGCGATGGGAAGTTTTATTTGTGATGTGCCCCAAATATTTACGACTGCAGACCCTACGCTACCCCACCCTCTCCCCCTCGACCTCGGCTCCTCCGCCCTCATCTCTCCCATTCGGCTTATTTTTGTGAATCCGAAAAGTTAATAAGGTTGTTTATTTTGGCCCGACTATTTCCATCCGGCTCCTGAGAGGCCTGGGACAGGGCTGGGTTGGGGGGCAGACGACAAATGTGACTGGACACATAGGCGTCCTCCACCTCCATCTCCTCTCCTCCTGCCCCATACCGCTCCCTCCCCTCCATCTCCTCTCCTACTGCCCCATACCGCTCCCTCCACCTCCATCTCCTCTCCTCCTGCCCCATACCGCTCCCTCCCCTCCAACTACCTCCTCTTTGCCCCAGCTCAACCCCAGTATCTGGGTCTTGTCAGCAGACCCCCACCCCACACACACACACACACACACATTCTCCTTCTCGGCATGGCTAGACTGACTCTACGTGTGTGGGAGGGGACCAGGAGGACGCATAGCTCTAGCCCAATTACTGCCCAGGGGGGTCGGGGGTGGAGGCAATTTAGAGGTGTGTGTGTGTGGGGGGGGGGTTCTAATCAGTGAGTGTCACAACCTTCATTACTCAACTCTCACGGCCACACTAACATGCTGAGTAAGAGGTCAGGTCACTCTTTTTTAATACTAAATACTAAAATTTAGCATACTAATATATACTAAAATATGTATTAACTTATAAGCTTTGTTCAGTGCTGAAATTGTTTAGGGCTGCCAAATGTGACAACTTTTAATATCTTACTTCACCTTAACCTTTGTTTACAAAAAAAGAGTGTTATTAAAGTCCATGAATCTGCAGTTTTTTTTTTTGTCCTTGTTTGGATGTTTTGTTCAATGTCCCTGTGTCTGGCTAGGCTGTCCCTGTCTTTTGTGCGACGCGTCTTTAAATATACTCTTTATTTCAGCGCGTCACAATGTTTGGCCGAGGGCTACCTGGCTCCGATGTAGAGCGTCCTGTTGACCTTCAGGATCCTCTGAATATGCAGCGGCTCCAGCCTCAGCGAAGAGCGATGAGCTCGACCCAAAAAAACAGGATGCCGTCGCACCACTGTATGAGAGAGAGAAGAGGGAGAGAGAGTGTGAGTGAGTGAGGGAGGGAGAGGGAGAGGGAAAGAGGTAGACAGGTAGAACGAGAGAGAAGCACGTTCTCTGAAGACGTCAGAGATAGCTGGAGGGGACAACCTCTATCATGGTCTGATTGTCCTGGGGGAGAGGCAGATGGGGGGTGAATCAGCATCAGCCAGGCTACACACAGTCACCCCAGCCCCTCCCCTCCAGCCACAACACCAAGGTCAGATGAAATTACCCCACCCTCTCCCCTACTCTTCTCTCCTCCTTTTCCCATCACCCTCTCCCCTACTCTCCTCTCCTCCTTTTCCCATCACCCTCTACCCTACTCTCCTCTCCTCCTTCCCTCATCACCCTCTCCCCTACTCTCCTCTCCTCTCCTCCTTCTCTCATCACCCTCTCCCCTACTCTTCTCTCCTCCTTTTCTCATCACCCTCTCCCCTACTTTCCTCTCCTCTCCTCCTTCTCTCACACCTCTCCCCTATTCTCCTCTCCTCTCCTCCTTCTCCTCTCATCACCCTCTTCCCTCCTCTCTCCACTCCCAACCCAACCTCTTTTTATTGTCTTTTCCTCTCCTCTCCTCTCCTCTCCTCTCCTCTCCTTTCCACTCCTCTCCTCTCCTCTCCTTTCCACTCCTCTCCTCTCCTCTCCTCTCATTTCTCTCCTCTCCTCTCCTCTCCTCCTTCCACTCCTCTCCTCTCCTCTCATTTCCTCTCCTCTCCTCTCCTCTCCTCTCCTTTCCACTCCTCTCCTCTCCTCTCCTCTCCTCTCCTTTCCACTCCTCTCCTCTCCTCTCCTCTCCTTTCCACTCCTCTCCTTTCAACTCCTCTCCTCTCCTCTCCTCTCCACTCCTCTCCTTTCCACTCCTCTCCTCTTCTCTCCTCTCATTTCCTCTCCTCTCCTCTCCTCTCCTCTCCTCTCCTCTCCTCTCCTCTCCTCTCATTTCCTCTCCTCTCCTCTCCTCTCCTTTCCACTCCTCTCCTCTCCTCTCCTCTCCTCTCATTTCCTTTCCACTCCTCTCCTTTCCACTCCTCTCCTCTCCTTTCCACTCCTCTCCTCTCCTCTCCTTTCCACTCCTCTCCTCTCCTCTCCTCTCCTCTGCAGTCTTTTCCTCTCCTCTCCTCTCCTCTCCTCTCCTTTCCACTCCTCTCATTTCCTCTCCTCTCCTCTCCTCTCCTCTCCTCTCCTCTCCTCTTCTCTCCTCTGCAGTCTTTTCCTCTCCTCTCCTTTCCACTCCTCTCCTCTCCTCTCCTCTCCTCTCCTCTCCTTTCCACTCCTCTCCTCTCCTCTCCTCTCCTCTCCTCTCCAGTCCTTTTTTCTCTTCTCTTCTTCCTTGTTAACTGTCAATCAGTCTGTCTCCCATCAGATAAGCCCTTTCCTTTACTAACACTCACTGTCTGGATATTTTTTTTCTGTTAATCCACCACCCTGAGAGGCTTTGGCAACCCTGCTGGTCACTTTATCCAACTCTAATAGACCAGAGAGGCCTCCAGAGTCACCCGAGACACCCTTGATCGATACTATTGATCTGCAATCAATCACTCGCTTGCCTCCTCCAGCTTGGAGACTGATAGATGCTGAGTGCCCTGGAGAGGTGCCATAGATATCGCCCTGACCTACACCCACAGAAAGCAGTTTTTTGTGTGTATGTGTGTGTGTCTGTTTTGTGTGTGTATGTGTGTGTGTGTGTGTGTGTGTGTGTGTGTGTGTGTGTGTGTGCCTGTGTGTTTATGTATGTGCATGTGTGTGTGTGCGTGTGTGTGTGTGCGTGCGCGTGTGTGTGTGCGTGTGCGTATGTGCGTGTGCGTATGTGTGTCTGTGTGTGTGTGTGTTGTGTGTGTGTTTATGTGTGTGTGTGTGTGTGCGTGCATGCGTGTGTGTGTGTGTGTGTGTGTGTGTGTGTGTGTGTGTGTGTGTGCAGTGAAGAGCCCTTACCTTCAGAGGGTATGGAGTTCAAGGGTCCAGGCTCCTCGGGGAATGCAGTGCTGGCCAGATGCAGGAGCCCACACATCAGCAGCATCGGCAGCAGCAGCAGCAGGGGTGGACTAAGGGTCGTCATCGCCGTAACCATAGACACGGGACCTCTGTGGAGGCAGAGCAAGAGAAGTCCAGCCGTTAGACTCACGCCAGATCAGAACACAAGAGCGTACGCACAAGCAGAATGTGAGACAATACAGTGAATACGACGGAAGTGAGCGGCTCGTACAAGGCCAGAACACTACCGAATGAAAGACACGTGAACATAAACACAAATAAACAGTGAAGCGCGAGAGACGGCTAAGAAATGAAAGACACGTGAACGGAACGCAAAAGGAACGACGCGTACGAGCGCAGGCTCGAGGGCGACTGAGCGGAGCCTGTCGCATGAGAGCGGAATGGATGGCGGCTCAGGTCGTGGGTGAACGCCTCTTCGCAGCTCTGAGGCTCTCTGTAGCTCTGAGGTCACCACGAAACCACAGAGAGCTTCAGACGACTTCGGAGATCAAGCACCCCGAGATGAAGTCATCCACCAACGAGGAAGTGCGCAGTCAGCATGTACACACTGCTGCCTGTGAGCAGCCAGAGTTCAAAAGCCAGGAACGACGCATCAGACAGTGGATGGTCTGACAGGGCTTAAACAAGAGGCCAATACAGAGAGAGAGACAGAGAGAGAGAGAGAGAGAGAGAGAGAGAGAGGGAGGGAGAGAGAGAGAGTCACAGTGAGGAAGAGAGAGAGGGAGAGAGAGGTGAGACAATGAGCCAGAGAGAAGGAGATGGTGAGATAGAAAATGAGAGAGACAGAGAAAAAGAGAGAGAGAGAGGGAGATAGTGTGTCAAAGTGAAGGACAAAGATAGACAAAGAGAGAGAGACAGGGAGAGAGCCAGTGACAGAGAAAATAAGATTGTGAGATAAAGGCATAAACACAGAGAGAGAGAGAGAGAGAGAGAGAGAGAGAGAGAAAGAGAGAGAGTAAGCGAGACAATATGGTTAAAAGGGGTATGCTCCCTGGAGGATGACAAGAATTAAATCCTCTCCATCTACGCAAATGAAATCTCTGCCTCTGACTGACAGGTAGTAGGTTTTTTTATACTCCGCAGCTCCTCAGAGTGAGCGTGCGAGAGCCATAAGGAGAGGCGTACGAATGGAAATTCAAATGATAGTCAAATTAAGTTAGCACAACACAATCCATCTACAAAATTACCCAAGCACTCTGCCGCCAGACGAGGTCTTGGGAAACGCTGTCAACTGTTGTCACACATATCGAGTCCTTACGGTGTGCCTTCCCTTCGTCTTATGCAATTCTATTCCTTCTTATTCCTCTCACCGAAGATTAAAGAAAACATTGCGTTGTGGGTACTTGGGTGTCAACCTACTTGCCTCCCGCATAAAACAAGCTTTGGCAATATAACTGAGGTTTAAGGGTTTCTTATCTGCGGTAAGTAAACATACAGATGAAGTGTGTGGGCTTCAGATGACATTCCGTAAAAACACGAAACAC
>NW_027468888.1:60705-63205 GCF_046254945.1 Alosa pseudoharengus | reverse complement strand
CCTCCCCCCTTCTCTCCATCTCTCTCTCCCTCCCTCCCTCCCTCTCTCTCTCAGTCTATTTCTCCTCCTGCTCTCCCTCGCTCACCCTTCCACTCCCTCTTTCTCTCTCTCTACAATCACACTCCTCACTATCCCCTGTTCTGTTGTTCCATAGCGTTTAGAATATAAGCCTCACACTCCTCACTCTCCCCTGTTCTGTTGTTCCATAGCGTTTAGAATATAAGCCATGTCTTGGGTGGGAACGACGGAGAGTTTATTTTGCTGGACATGGGAAAGATCACGCTTCACTCGCTTTCACTGTCACGGACTGACGGGTTTACTCCTCCCTTCCTCTCCTCTCCTGTCCAGTGTTCCCTCTCTCCTCCCTCACCAGCTCATCCCATCTTGGTGGGAAGTCAGAGCTCAGTCTCTTCACTGAGCCAACGTGGAATGAGTGTGTGTGTGTGTATGTGTGTGAGAGAGAGAGAGAGAGAGAGAGTGCTTGAGTGAAATAGAGTATGTGTGAGTATGTAGGTGTGTGTGTGTCCGTGTGTATTAGAGTGTGAGAGAGTGCTTGAGTGTAATAGAGAGTGTTTGTATATGAAAGAGAGAGATGTGTGTCTGCGTGTCTGTGTGTGTGTGTCTGCGTGTCTGTGTGTGTGTGTGTCTGCGTGTCTGTGTGTGTGTGTGTGTGTACTGCAGTGTTCCTCATGTCAAGGCCAGGGCTGGGTGGGGAGAGTGTTAGGGAGTAGAGGTTCACCCACTGTGCCGTGCTAGTTTGTATTATGGGGAAGGGGATTGTGGGTGGTGATGAGTGCTTACTGTATGTAAAAAAAGAGAAAGATGACAACAATGGTTGAAATCAGGTTTGATTTACTGAGCTCGTTGCTACGGAGATGAGAACCCAGGGACACAAACAAGTAATAACACTCTGCAAGAAAGAACAAGAGAAAGATAGAGAGAGAGAGAGAGAGAGAGAGAGAAGTAGAGAAAGCAAGAGAGACAGAGACGGAGGACATGGATAAGGGGATAAGGAAGTGATGAGGTCAGGCAGGAAATGACAACAAATAAGTGCACAGACAATAGAGATGAGTAAGGTGTGTGTGTGTGTGTGTGTGTGTGTGTGTGTGTGTGTGTGTGTGTGTGTGTGTGTGTGTGTTAAAGAAAAATACTGAGGCAGAGGGTAAACAGGAAGGTGTGCACGTGTGTGTGTGTAAGAGAAAATCAGTAAGAAATTTGTGTGATTGCGTCTTAATGCATCTAACAAAATGAAACCTTGTATGTGTGTATGTGTGTGTGTGTGTGTGTGTTTGTGTGAAAGCGAGAAAGAGAGAGAGAGAGAGAAGTGTGAGTGTGTCTTTGAAAGAAAATGAAACTTAGAGAGATGTGTATGAATGCCAGGGTTTGGGTTTGTGTGCACCTAAACATATGTGTGTGTGTGTGTGTGTGTGAGAGAGAGACAAACTGTTGAGTGAGTGATTGAGTGGGGGTGTTTGTGTGTGAGAATGTGTGTATGTGTGTGAGAGAGAAAGATATTTAGACAAAGTGAGTCAGGCACATGTGTGCGTCGTGTGTGTGTGTGTGTGTGTGTGTGTAACTTATTTATACAGTCTAAGGTGTGTAACAGCCTGGTGCTGAAAGAGTGAAAGCCGTGCATCGATTCCGAAGCGGTGTGTGATGATGTACACGCTCTCCCCACACAAATGCCCCTCTCCCCATACAAATGCCCCTCTCCTCACACAAATGCCCCTCTCCCCACACAAATAAACACGGGCTCAGCCTTCGCCAGGGGACTGATTAAGACAGAGTTGTCATTCTGACCCGACTGACCCTGTCAGCAGCTCCGGAACGCTTGCGTTACGCTTGACAAGACCTTTTATTTACTTTCAGCCGGCCGAACCGAGGTGCTCCCCTACCAGCCATAACACACACTAGTTAAGGAATGACAGCAAGGAAGAAGAGAGGAGAGAGAGAGAGAGAGAGAGAGAGAAAACACAGAGACAACTTCATCCACTTGATTCTTTCTCGTGTTGTTTCGCATTTAATTAGGGAGTCATAATCACGTCTTTTATCTTCATCTGTATCTCTTGAAGGAAATTAACATAAAAAGCTGCTTGTCTGTTATTTCATAATTAAAGTCTGTGCACTGACATCCCACTTTAAATAAGTCGTATCCTTCTCAGGCAGTGAAACCAAGACGAAACCTACTCCTACTCTCCTCTGAAACCCTCCGTTTGATTGGATGACAGCTTCGGGGCGTGTTTATTACCCAATCTCTGCCCTCGGAGGTCAAGGCCAGTGAGGTAAAAACAAGTAAGGTCGTGCAAGTGTCTGTTTACACACACACACACACACACACACACACACACACATTAACTTAACCTGAATCGGTAAACACTCCTATGCTTTGGCCTCCTTAAGTTCAGCCCACGCAAACATCGGTCTGTGGCCACGCCAGGCGGTCAGCGTGTCCGCGTTTGTTGCGATATAATGACAGCCCTCCAGGGCCCCGAGGCGTCCG
>NW_027468888.1:43205-48205 GCF_046254945.1 Alosa pseudoharengus | reverse complement strand
ACTCAGGTACGGCTTAATTGCCTCAGACAACCCTCCAGGAAATAGGAAAATGAGTACACTCACTCGCCGACCGGAACAAATTAGGCCTGAACACGATGGAGGATTGCAATTACGCTGACATGAAACACACACACACACACACACACACACACACACACACACACACTCACATATACTCACACAGCTCGCTATATAAAATTGTGCCCTTTCCTGGGAGAAATTGAAACAGCGGCACTTCTGTCTGCCTATCCACTTCTTTATGGCTCCTGCAATTGGACCTGCTTGTATTATTTCACACTGGGACCAATGTGTTAGAGTAATCAGCAGATATCTCCTTTCCTCAGCTTTCAGGACCAGCCGGGGCTTCTGGGTGAAGGCAATGAGGTGAGAGCACAACATCCAGAGTAGTGCCACGTCGTGTGTTTGTCGGTGTGTGTGTGTGTGTGCATGTGCATGCGTGTGTGTGTGTGTGTGTGTGTGTGTGTGTTTTGAATGAACTTCAACATATACCACCAACATCCTATCCTGAGAGACGGTATGGTGTGTGTGTGTGTGTGTGTTTGTGTCTGTTTTGAACGAACTTTAGAATATATCACCACAAGCATGAGTGTGTGTGTGTGTGTGTGTGTGTGTGTGTGTGTGTTCCTGCAGTAGCTTCCATCTCTCCCAGAATTGACAAGTATTGGGAGTTGTGAGGCTGAGTGAGTTTAATAGTGTTATTCTACAGTGACTATGGCCATTTGTATGTGTGTGTGTGTGTGTGTGTGTGTGTGTGTGTGTGTGTGTGTGTGTGTGTGTGTGTGTGTGTGTGTGTGTGTCTAGCAGAGCGGGAGGCTTGTGAGGGGCATTTATAATGACCAGCCCAGGGAGGAACAGGGGACACAGGGAGGTTTGTTTTGTTAGTTGCTGCTGATGGTAAGAAGAGAAAAAAGAAGAGAAGAGAAGAAAAAAGCTTCTCACAACATTGCTCTCCGGAGCTGACAGAGTAACCAGGCCGCCACACACCCAGGAGAATCAACTCTCAACAAACCCAACAGGCCTATTTAAAACATTTGATCATGAAAGGTTTCTCTCGCTCTCTCTCTCTCTCTCTCTCTCTCTCTCTCTCTCTCTCTCTCTCTCTCTCTCTCTCTCTCTCTTCACAGACACACACACACACACATACACAGACACAGACACAGACACACAGACACAGCACTGCATGATATAAGCCAACACAAAACAAACAAAAGAGTCTGACTCTCCCGGTCCAAGAACTGGGCCTCTGTCATGCACCTGGCACAGAACCAGAGGAGGCAAGTCTTCATCCAGCTTCTTTTTCCTCTCCCCGGCTTCCCTTTGGTGACCCCAAACACACACACACACACACACACACACACACACACACACACACACACACACACACACACACACCACACACACGACTCTACCCTTCCCCCCACCCTTCAACTCTCCACACACTCCAAATATAGTGGTGAGCCCACCACACTGTCATATGGGCCTCCATTATTTGCCTGTGGGGCTCCATGACGACTGGTGGTCAGCACCTGTCTCCTCGCTAGCTTCCCTGCACACACACACACACACACACACACACACACACACACACACACACACACACACACACACACACACACACACACACACACGGGCACTCAGGTCAGCCTAAAAATAACCCAGTCCCCCCCCCCCCACCACACACACACATACAACCCCCAAACCACCCCTTTCTGCCCCTCCTGCCTCTCCACAGAAAGCCCCAGCACCCCCTGTCACCCCCACACAGGCTGCTAGGTAAGCAGCAGCAGGAGGGGTAGGGTTACAGCCCCCCTGCCCTCCCTACCTTTTATAGAGACACTATGACATTATACTTGCCAGAAATAACAAATGCTATCCGATTGGCAACGCTGCTCTGCCGTACGGCACCAACAAGGACTTTTCCACCCTCTTTTCATCACAAGCACCAAGCACCCTTCTGTGCACAGTGCAAAGAAACTGCACGGAAGTCATAACTTCATTAACGGAAATAAAGTAGCTTTGTGTAGTTGGTGAGTGATTAAAAAAATGTCTTTCGTTTGAGCTGCAATTGCATTGGGAGGCAAACCTGCCCAGTGCAATGGCAGAAGTAATAGTCTGCTCCGTTCCCGGAGTGACAGGCTGTCAAACACGGTCAGCCGAAGGAGACTGCGGCCCTCGTGGCGGGGCCCGCACAGCACGCAGTCTTTTTCCCGGCCAATAAAGGCCGGCGATTATTAAAATGTCAAAAGAAGCCTCTCGGCGACGCGGCTCCGCATCCTGCGCGACGGATGCAGCTCCGTCTCGTAATGAGAGTTATTATCGCTTTTCTCTGCACCTGTACTCAAAGGACAGCGAGCGCGTCTGAGCGTCTCTGTGCAGTTAACGTACTTGCACCTGCCAGACGTAATGAAAAGTGTCTGTCACAGACGTGGTGGTGGGGACAGCGATCGAGAAGTGCTGATATTGTTGTTTTGTGTTTGATAATGTGTGTGTGTGTGTGTGTGTGTGTGTGTGTGTGTGTGTGTGTGTGTGTGCTCATGTCCTTGTTGCCAAACCTGCGCCTGTTCTAACAGGGATGAGTCCACACACACATAACAATGATAAAATTGTCTCCACCACTGCGCTCCGAGCCTCGTCTCCTCGCTCGCTCTCTCCGTTACCGTGGAAACTGTTGGCAGAGTTGGAAAGAGCATTGCCTGTAACGTAGCAAGGGGTGGAGGGGCGGGGGGGGGGGGGGGGTGGAGGAGTGCTCCTCAGTCAGCAAATAGAACTATAAAACATGACTTAACAGTCCGAGTCAAGGGGAGAGAGCGAGAGAGAGAGAGAGAGAGAGAGAGAGAGAGAGAGAGAGGGAGAGAGAGAGAGAGATTAAGACTGAGGGGTGAAATAGAGAGATGGAGACCAAGTGAGCAAGCAGAATGGTCAATAGAGAGAAACAGAGTGAGATCAGAATGGGGAACAGAGAAGCGTGAGAGAAAGCAATAAGGGAAAGGAGGAAGCGGTTGGTGATGCATTAGGAAGAAGAAGCACAAGGTGGAAGAGACAGAAAACAAAAAGAGAAGAAGAGAAAATGTAAACAGTGAGAAAAAGAGAAAATGTAAACAGTGAGAAGAAGAGAAAATGTAAACAGTGAGAAGAAGAGAAAATGTAAAAATAAATTGCAGACATATCTATCTTCCCACCCGGATCGCTGGGTGACATCCATTATTTTCTCCCATTGAGTCCAGATGTAACAGAGGGGGGTCAACCGACTCATGCTGGGCAGTGCATTTGTCCACCAGGGCATACTTGAGACACTTCAATCTCCCCTATTCGTCATCCTCTACGGCCTGTTTCCTGCTGGTACCAACTGCACCATTTCAGTCTAGCCTTTTGCCCAAAAGCCAGTATGGTCCATCTGTACCCCTCCTCCCCGCCCCCCCTCCACACACACACGCCCCCACACAGACACCCCCCACCCCTTCCCTGCGTCACTCTCTCAAGCTGTTGTGCTTGTGTGTGTGTGTATGTGTGTGTGTGTGCTGTGGGTGACAAAGACACTGATGATTACACACTTGCCAGCTCTGTGCACTCAGGGAGAGTTGTGAGCAGATAGAGACAGAGTCAGAGAAGTACAGACAGATAGAGAGAGAGGCAGATAGAGAGAGAGAAAGAGAGAGAAAGAGAGAGAATAAGGGACATAGCTCCCTTATTAGATAGATACTGAAGATAGATAGATAGATAGATAGATAGATAGATAGATAGATAGATATACTGTATAGATAGATAGATACTGAAGATAGATAGATAGATAGATAGATAGATAGATAGATAGATCGGTAGATCGATAGATAGATAGACAGAGAGATAGATAGATAGATAGATCAGTAGATCGATAGATAGATAGACAGAGAGATAGATAGGTATATAGATAGATAGATAGATAGATATATAGATAGATCGGTAGATAGATAGATAGATAGACAGAGAGATAGATAGGTATATACAGGCAGATAGAGATGGGAAAGAGAGAGAGAGAAAAAGGGAGGGGAGTGGACAGAGAGAGTGGGTGAGACATATCCAGCACACCAAGGTCATCAACCAGCACTGGTATGGCAACAGCCTCAAATCAAACACCAATCGATTGCAAGCTGCATGTACATCTCTCTCTCTCTGCGGGTTTCATCACAGCCATCCATCCCTCCACTCCTTTTTTCTCTCTTTAATTTTCCATCAGACGCAGGTAGACCAGACGATTGGCTCAGTTCGACTCGGCTCACCCTGAACTTCACGGAGAGGCTCTCGGTGGGTGGGTTTCTGGATGCTTCCGTGAGCCGATGTTGGCCCCTGTCTGTGTTTGAAGCAGCACAGAGCACTGACAGCGAACGAATGCAGAGAGAGAAAGAGAGAGAAAGAGATAGAGATAGAGAGAGAGAGAGAAAGAGATAGAGAGAGAGAGAATGATAGAGAGAGAAAGAGATAGAGAGAGAGAGAGAGATTGAGAGTATGAAAAACAGATGGAGAGAGATAGAGATAGATAGAGAGAGAGATTGAGAGAGAGATAGAGAGAGAATGAGAGAGAGAGAAAGAGATAGAGAGAGAGATTGAGAGAGAGAGTAAGAGAGACAGATGGAGAGAGAGAGAGAGAGATGCAGCTCTCTGTGAAGGAGTAAGTAGGACAGGCATCTCCAGAGCGGTGCACCGTCAGGCTGGGGTGTACACTGAAACGACAGGCAGTTCCTCAAGTCTGGCTGATTACTGTTGCAGCGCTCATAAACCACAGACGATACGTGACAGCAAGACGGCAGACTCGTGTCAATGTGTACGCGCACGTGTATGTGTGTGTGTGTGTGTGTATGTGTGTGTGTGTATAAATGCATGTGTGCAAGACAGGGAGGGAGAAGGAGAGAGTGTCTCAGTGTATCACTGATCACTCTGTGTGTGTGTGTGTGTGTGTGTGTGTGTGTGTGTGTGTGTGTGTGTGTGTGTGTGTGTGTGTGTGT
>NW_027468888.1:35705-38205 GCF_046254945.1 Alosa pseudoharengus | reverse complement strand
CCAAACTTATTAAAAGCACCAACACTTTCTCTCTCTCTCACACAAAACACTCTACGGAGCTTAGTCGTACAGACCAAAAAGGGGAAAAGCATTAAAATATATATATATTTTTTTTTTTTTAAAGTATAACTTTGTTTTTAAAAGCATGCATACATTTTGCACTGGTGTTCCATTTTTCTAAGTCCCCCCAGAAACGAAACACGGGGCGGCCGCGGCCACGCACTCCGCAGCAGAGGTGCCGTCCAAAATTCCTCTCAGAGGAAACCGAGTCCAAACAGCTGTTTGTGCCAAATAGCTTCTGCCCACTGGCTCACTGGCGCTGGATGTGTGTGTGTGTGTGTGTGTGTGTGTTGTGAGAGAGTGTGTGTGAGTGTGTGTTTGTAGACTTTTAATGAGGCATCGGGAGCCAAAAACTGGGAGTTGAGTTGAGAGAGAGGAGGGCAGGAAGGGTGACAGATGCAAAGTGGAACGTAAACACTCCCAGAAATCAACAAGGACAGCATGCCGTTACTGCAGAAGAATATAGCTTTCCTCCCGCAGATTTTAAGAGAAGGATTCAAAGCAGGGAAGATAGAAATGCTATTTTATGTTTAAACACAGCAAGCTGCTCCTGTTTTTTGTTTTTTGTTTGAAACCGTCAGGTAATAAATATGCTAATGAGAGAGTCAACAGATTGGCGTTAAATTTTCTCTGAGGCTTTGGAATGAGCAGATGACAAATTGAGGACATCTCTCCACTCTAAATAACCACCATCGATCCCTCTTTCATGACTAGAGAGAGCATCCATCCAAGCATCCTTGTGTGGGTTGGGGCCAAGGAAAGGCCAAGACTTCCAAACCTCTCTTTTCCTCCTCCCCGCCCGACACATCCATCTCCCCAAAGATGTGACAACCTGGTGTGTGTGTGTGTGTGGGGGGGGGGGGGGGCTGGAGATTGTCAACACAGCCTTCAACACTGTTTACATGGCCTCGCTAAATGGGCCCATTCTTCTGAGCCACCTACACCAGCACCTCTGGGACCTCATGATAAGCAGCCCAGTGGAACCATTAGGGCGTTTCACCGTACTGTTTCTGTGTGTGTGTGTGTGTGTGTGTGTGTGTGTGTGTGTGTGTGTGTGTGTGTGTGTGTTCTAAGGGGCCAAAGCTGGAGGGGGCTACTCATAGCTGCTGAGCGATGAGTGCAGACACCCCATTTGTCTCCTGTCGGGGTCTTTGGGGAATCACACACACACACACACACACACACACACACACACACACACACACGCCAAACTCCCTGAGCAGGCATGATTACTGCAGAGCGGAGGGAAGACGGGACTTTCCTGCCCCCGGGCCCCACACCAACCAGACCATACTGGACCAGACTGGACCAGACTGGACCAGACTGGACCAGATGAGACCAGATGAGACCAGATGAGACCAGTCTCCCCAGCTGCCCTGTCGCTCCTGTCGCCCCATTAAGCAGGTGCTGAAAAGCCCCAAGGCCCAGGGGGGCCAGCACGTCCCCGATTTCCATTAAGTCCCGCACGGACGCGGCTCAGGGGTGGCGCAGATCCGCACCAGATTAGAGCCAGATGTGAGTTCAGCACACACACACACACGCGCACGCACGCACACAGAAAAGAATAAAATCCCACATACACGGATAAATATAATGAACAGGAAAAGGCGGTGTATGGAAAAGGTGGCTGCGAATATCCTCGTGAGCAATATCCTCGTCCGCTCATTGTTGCCAATTCGCCTTCAGGTTAGGGCTGTTTCCTTAATCGGCGCAGCATTTCTCTCTGAGGGCCTCCGAGCCGAGATGACGGCAGAGGAGGAGTGAGGTGAGGGCGGGGGGGTGGGGGGGTGGGGGGGGCTGAGTTTATAGTGCGAGGGGGAGCCGTATATACACCGCAGCTTTGCCAAAGACAACACCTGCAGGAGAGCGGCTAATGGATGCCCCAGATAGGAGACAACGCCGACGCCAATCGGGCCCTGACGCGGTACGCGTCTGTGCCAGAGCCGGGCCGCATCCGTTTGGCATTCAGCCCCAAAGCTGGTGAAGCCCGTTTCTCCCACACTCTGCCCGACCATGCCCTGTTCTCTACCTCCTTCTCCTCCCTCCATCCATCCATCCCTCCATCCGTCTCCATCCTCTCCTTGTTCCTTCGCTCCCTTGAGGCCCCTCAGGCCTGACTCTCATAAGGGGTTTGGTCACAGCGCCTCACATCCTCCTGATGGAACTCAAGGGCGCCCAATATCTCATTTCTGCTCCCCCTCACGGGCCATAGGCATAAATCCGTAGCACAAGCTGCTGTGAGCGATAATGCTGAGTTTTTTTTTTTTTTTTTTGGTTCTGAAATACTTGAGCTAAACTGACTGTGCGATCTGACAGCTATCGTGAAAATGGACGCTCTCAGAGAGAGAGAGAGAGAGAGAGAGAGATAGAGAGAAAATGTCCCCCGGACATTTTTGAGCTCTGTAATGTGTGAGTAAAGTTTCAGCAATGTTCGCCTGGG
>NW_027468888.1:15000-30505 GCF_046254945.1 Alosa pseudoharengus | reverse complement strand
AACAGTCATGCTCTATGTAATTTTTGCTCTCACTTACTCTTTCGCTGTATTTTCCTGTACCACTTCTTTTTTCTTCTTTATCTTTCTTTCTCCCTGTCATGCTCTCACATGTTACTTCATTTTCTCTCTCTCTCTCTCTCTCTCTCTCTTTTGCTTTATCTGTCTCACTCTCTCTCTCTTACTCACTCCCTCGTTCATCTCTTTTTATTTCCCGCCTCATTCTTCCTCTTTCACGTTCTCCTCCTCTCATTATTTCTCTTAGCAGCTCCTCTCTCTCTGCTCTTTACCATAAGCCTCCCCACACATGAGCTCTGCTCTTTACCATAAGCCTCCCCACACATGAGCTCTGCTCTTTACCATAAGCCTCCCCACACATGAGCTCTGCTCTTTACCATAAGCCTCCCCACACATGAGCTCTGCTCTTTACCATAAGCCTCCCCACACATGAGCTCTGGTCACGTGACCCATCCCCCAGGTTCCGCTCCATTACTTCTCCCGCTGCTGTTTAGGTTAGCGGTCAGTCGGTTAGCCACGGGTCCATGCTAAACAGAGCACCCTCTGACCCCTCTTGACCCTTTAGCTCCCAGGGCCCAATCAGGTGGGGCCCTCAGCTCCCAGGGCCCAATCAGGTGGGGCCATCAGCTCCCAGGGCCCAATCAGGTGGGGCCCTCAGCTCCCAGGGCCCAATCAGGTGGGGCCATCAGCTCCCAGGGCCCAATCAGGTGGGGCCCTCAGGCTGGGCAAGGCAACACGAGCTTACCAGGCTCTCCATGGGGCAGCAGGGGATCACTGGTGCTCTCTGTAAAATGTCATGAACACCTTCCATGGACTATCTCCACTGGGAGAGAGAGAAAGAGAGAGAGAGAGAGAGGGAGAGAAAGAGATAGAGAGAGAGAAAGAGAGATAGAGAGAGAGAGAAAGAGAGAGAGAGCTGGGTTGTCATTTAACCACAATCTCACTCTCAGCACTGTGTGTGCTTCTGTTTCACATCAGCCTTTTATCTCCATATCTCATCTCTCTGCCGCTCTCCTCTCTTCCCTCGCTCTCTCGCTCTCTCGCTCTGTTTCTGTCACTCTCTCGCTCTCTCTGTTTGCCTCTCTATGTTTCCCATCAGATGCATTAGGACTGGGGCCTCTGCAGAACCGAATGAAGGAGTTCAAAGCACATCACTATATAGCTGGTAATGAGGTGTGTGGGACTAAGAACTTGTGTGGCTATGTGTGTGTGTCTGTGTGTGTGTGTGTGTGTGTGTGTGTGTGTGTGTGTGTGTGTGTGTGTGTGCGTGTGCGTGTGTGTGTGTGTGTGTATGTGTGTGTGTATGTATGTATGTATGTGCCTGTGTGTGTGTGTATATAAGTGTGTGTGTGTGTGTGTGTGTGTTGTGAGTTGTATGCCTGTGTGCGTTTTCTTCTTGTTGGTGCTCAGTGACAATGTTGACGTTGCTGACTTTGCAGTGAGCCGCAGTGCTTTCCGTTCTCTTCATGTCGTTAATGTATGTACAGCCTGGCTGTATATGTGCAACTAGCGTGGCTCGACCCTATACGCCGCCACCAGGGCTGCGTTATATAAGCGTCTATATAAGAGTCTATCAATGAGTGCTGAGTGCTGAAGGG
Source organism: Alosa pseudoharengus (assembly GCF_046254945.1). Lineage (NCBI taxonomy): Eukaryota > Metazoa > Chordata > Actinopteri > Clupeiformes > Clupeidae > Alosa > Alosa pseudoharengus. The sequence continues at coordinate 28,892 of NW_027468888.1, read as the reverse complement.
AGCGTTTCTGTGGGGATCAGCGCTGCATTATTTTTGACATGTTTAGAAGCGGGGGTGGGGGTGGGGTGGGGGGGGGGGGCTCGCGGGCGGGAGCGGAGAAAAGGGCCACATTCCCTGGTGAATGCGGGAGCACGGCTTTGGCCGGGAAGCCCGGGGAATATTGTGGGAAGCGAGCGAGGCGGCTGAAAAGGCGTCGGACGTGACAGAGCAGGGCCGACGGTTTTGGCTTCCTCGACATGAATGCACAGCTAGTGTGTGAGCAGAATGTTTTTCACGGGCTGTTTGTCACCGAGGCCCCCACGCTCCATACAGCTCTCACTCTTTCTCCCCCCCCTCGCTTTCTTTCTCTCCCTCTCTCTCACCCTCTCTCTCTCTTTCTCCCTCACTCTTACAATCTCTTTATCTATCTCACACTCTTTCTCTCTCTTGTCCGTCGTAACGCTGCATCCTGAAGACGCCAGACCCACCAACACCTCTTGTTAATGAGGGTGAGGGTGTGTGTGTGTGTGTGTGTGTGTGTGTGTGTGTGGGGGGGGGGGGGGGGGGGGTTGTGAGAGGCCCCAGTGAGCAGGAGATGTCACTGCCATGTGAATGGAGGAGGGACTGTCCAGTGTGTAGTCTTTCACACAAACTCCCTCTTTTCTTCTCTTCCTCTCTCACATCTCTCTCCCTCATTTTTTAATACCTCAGACGGAGCGGCTCCTCTGCTGCAGGCCTTTGGCTGCCCCTCGGGCTGCTGATGGGACTTTGGTCATTGTCTGTCGGGGAGGAAGGAAGTGTGGGACATTGTTGTGAGGGACAGAGGGATAAAGAGAGATAGAGAGAGAGAGAGATAAAGAGAGAGATGTGGGATAGAGAGAGAGAGGGAGAGAGAGATGTGGGATAGAGATAGAGAGAGAGAGAAGGAGAGATGTGGGATAGAGAGAGAGAGAGGAGGAGAGAGTAGGCTAAACCCAGAGGCACAGAGAGCAGCTTCACATGTCTGGCCTGGGCAGATTCATTTAAGACTCCCCTCCGGGAGTGCACACAGTATGAGGCTCGTTTGGTCACTTTTTCATTTCCTCTCTCCCCCTCTCTTTTTTCGCTCTCAACCTCTCCTTTTTATATCCCTTTCTCTCTCTCTCTTTTTCTTTCTCTCCCTCACTTACCTTTTATATCCCCCTCTCTCTCTCTTTCTCTTTTTCTTTCTCTCCCTCGCTTACCTTTTATATCCCTCTCTCTCTCTCTCTCTTTCTCTCTCCCTCGCTTGCCTTTTATCTCTCTCTTTGTCTCTCTTCTCCGCTGCGTGGTCAGTTCTCTGGTGGGGCTTTGATAGCTCTCTCTCCCAAACCCTTTAGTTAGTCACCCTCCTGTTGCAGAACCATGTTTGCCATGCTGGAACCCTAATATGGTCTCTCAATTTGCAAGAGGAATCTGTGTTGACAGAATTAAAAATGATAGTCCACACAGGGCCAACCCCGGCTCTGTCTCCTACAGTAATATTATTCTCATACATTAACATTCCCTGGTAGATTTGTGTTTTTTTTTTTACAAATTCTTCCTTGCTTGCCTATTGTCCGCACAGTTAGAGGATCTGTTAATGTATTGGCCTGTTTTTCTAGTGTCGCTTGTGCCCCCTGTCCCCCTGCTTTGAGCTCAGGGGTAATTAACAGCTTAGTGCATCCTGTAACCCGAGGGAGTTTGTCATGCATGAGAGAGGGTGTAGAGAGAAAGGAGAGAGGGAGAGAGAAAGAGAGAGAGGGAGAGAGAGAGAGAGAGGGACACAGAGAGAGAGAGAGAGAGAGAGAGAGAGATGAAAAGTGGGCTCCGGTGAGGCCGAGGGACCAGAGAGAGAGAATGGGGAAGATGAGTAGAGAGAGGGCCAGAGTGCATTGTGGGTGATTTGAGGCAGTGAGGTAATGCTTCAGTCGCTGGAGAGCTGGAGGTGGAGGTGTTGGAGAAGCAGAGAGGCAGAGGGGGAGCTGACGTCAAGAGGAGCCCAAAAGGCCTCTCCCTCGGGGGGAGAGAGGAGTCTCCGGAGACGGCTCGCCTTGATAAAGAGGGCCCTTGAAAACACTAAATCAACTGGTGCTCCAAAGCAGCAATTAATGTATGGACTCTCTCTCTCTCTCTCTCTCTCTCTCTCTCTCTGCGCTTTCTCTCTGCCTCTTTCACTGCCGCTCTCCCTTCCCCTCTTTTCCCCTGTGAAGTGGAGGAATATCAAAGAGCCTCAGAGCGTTTCCAGCTTTCTCTCTTTCTGTCTCTCTGTCTCTCTTCCTCCCGCCTCTCCTCTCTCCCACACCATTTTGTGCCTCTGTGAAGTGGAATAAATAACAACCAGGCCGTATATGTAAACCAGAGATGAGGAGCGATAGCTTTCAAGTGTTGTAGAGAAGCGGAACGAGGTCTCGGAGAGGCCGTCGGGGGTGCGACCAACGGGCCTGGTGTCAGCCAGACCTGGGCCTGATCTGAGGCTGACACGGCTCTCATGATCTGATCTGCATCCCCAGTGACACTGCACAATTGCGCAATGACTTTAAAGGGGAAATCTCTAATCTAATTTAATTCAATCAGCCAGATCCTGGTTAGACCAGAAGCCAAAGCCCTCTAACAGATTGCTGCTATCTGGGATGTATTATGCATGCTAGTAATGTAGCCTAAATGTACACTTTAACCTCAGTTCACATGTGGCCGGGCTGCTTAAGCAATGCAAATAAAGATTGATTGTTTCCTGGAAATCGCCTGCAAATGCTTTGGGGAGGAAGTCGCTCTCGTAATACAAAGTGACAACAGCATTAATAGATTTAGCATATCGAGTTCACCTGGACAGCAGTTGGCTTCTGTCATCGATTTTTAATGAAAGAGGAGAATGGGGTGGACACGTCCAGCTCCTTGTGTTTCTCGGCGCTCCACCCCCCCATCTGCATTCAGCGCTGGGTCATTTGGATTTGCATGTAAATGTCCCACCCCCCGGTCGGACTGCTGGTGGAGGAATCAAAATGGGCTCCTGTCGGCGCGGCTTAGAGAGGGAGCCGCTGACAGGCGCTGACGCTCGGCGGCGCCGCTTTGTTGTAATGGGGGTTGAAGGGGAATGCGAGACGCTCGGTGGTCAGAATGGAGCTGGGGTTCTGTCTCTCTCTCTCTCTCTCTCTCTCTCTCTCTCTCTCTCTCTCGCTCTCTCATTTCCATCTCTCCTTTTCTCCCTCCCTCCCCTCTCTTTTTCTCTCACTCTCTTTCCCCTCCCTCCCTCTCTCTCTCTCCCTCTTTCTCCTCTTTTCAGATGCGTTCTCCAGCGACTCTGCACTCTCTCTCTCTCTCTTCCTCTTTCTCCTCTTTTCAGATGCGTTCTCCAGCGACTCTGCACTCTCTCTCTCTCTCTCCCTCACTCTCTCCATCTCACTCTGTCTCTGCCCCCATTTGAATATTCATGCACGTGCTCTGCTGCCATTGCAATTTTGATTTGTTTTCCTGAAAAAACATCACAACTGGTTTGCACCTCTGCTGGTTGACCTCACACTTATCATCCAGGGCTGTCCCACAGGCATGCAGGCAGGCGAGAGGCCAGGCGAGAGGCCAGGCAGGCAGGCGGGGTGGAGCGGGTGGGTTGGGGATGGTGGACCTGTCTGCCTGAGATTCCTCCACTGCTGTGGGACGGGAGTTGGGTCGTGCTGAAGCTGGGCAAGGGCGGGGGTGGGGGGGGGGTGGGTGGGGGTTCGGCTCACAAATCACACGGCCGGGCCTTTGAAGCCGTGCTGGAGGCCCGTGGCCTAACGTAGCGTGGCCAGGCCGTGTCATCAGCATGCTAAATCCTCCGGATGTTTCTCCTGCACAGGCCTGCCTCGACTCAGAGAGCGTGAGCGAGAGAGAGGTGGCGAGACGTGGAGAGAGAGAGAGAGAGAGAGAGAGAGAGAGAGAGAGAGAGAGAGAGAAGGAGGGAGACAGAAAGAGAAAGGGAGGGAGAGAGAGAAACGGAGAGAGATAGAGAGAGGGAGGATAAGAGGAAGAGGAAAAGAGATGGAGAGAGAGAGAGAGTGATCGGGAGACACAGGAGGGAAGAGAAAGATGAAGAGAGAGAGAGAGAGAGAGAGAGAGAGAGAGAGAGAGAGAGAAAGAAGAGAGATAGAGAAAAGAGAGAGATATAGAGATAGCGAGTGCGGGTCAGCAGAGTAGTGAGCATGTGAGTGGAGTCTTTCTTGGAAGGTGCAGTTTAATGACCTCCATTCTCCAAGCACTCCGGGTCTCTCCCCCGTGGCGTAACACATCAGTCCTGAGCACAACCTGAATTTGCGCCAAAAGTCAACGCTACGATCTTCAGCACAGAGAAAAGAGTTGCCGATTGTTTGCGGCAAGTCCCGGCTCCATGAGATGGGCGTTACTCAGGAAGGAGGCAATTTCACATTTAAAAAGGGAGGCACACAGCCATCTACAAACCTACTGAGAGTGGCCTGACATCAGGAACACATTATTAATACCATACAGTCATCGTCCTGGTGTCTCTTACAGGTGGTGCAGGTGGTGGGGTGTGTGTTGGGCCATGGGTGGTGGTGCTGGAGAGATGGCTGTGTGTGCTAATGACCCATGTCCAGAATGGAATTCATAATATCCCCAAATATTTTGTCTTTTTCCTCAGGAGATTCTCTGCAGTCTATCTTTGTATGCGTCTGTAGAAAAAAGGGAGTGTGTGTTTAGTCTAGTTTGTATGTGTGTGTCTGTCTGTGTGTGTGTGTGTGTGTGTGTGTGTGTGTGTGTGTGTGTGTGTGGAGGTGTGTGTGTTTACACTGGCTTTGCCAAGCGTCTCTGTGATGGGGTTAAGGACGGGTGGGGTCTGAGGGGTCGGCTGTTCCAAGGCCTCTGGGTTCTCTGGGCCCGCGCTGCCCTGGTCATGTGACCCGCCACGCTGGTCTTCCCCCCTGAAGGAGCGCCAGAGTCCTGTCCTCCTCCATCCCCCCTGTTGTTTACTCTGTCCTCGAAGGCTAACCTTTAAACAATTATCTTCCTCTTGCTCCATTTAAATGGCACGTCTTTCCCTCACTCTATTTCACTCTCTCTCTCTCTCTCTCTCTCTCTCTCTCTCTCTCTCTCTCTTTCTCTTTCTCTCTCCTTCTTTCTCTCTCTATCTCTCTCTCTCTCTCTCTCTGTTTTATTTCAATCCTTGCCTGTTTCGTCCTCAGTCCATCGCAGTAGCCAAGGAAACTTGATCCCACAGTCTAAACTACAGAAATAATCAAGTGAAGGACGAGAGAGAGAGAGACAGAGAGAGAGAGAGAGAGAGAGAGAGAGTCTGTGGCTTGTCAGGCCCCAGCAACATTTTCCTTGAAAAGTGAAGGGTGGAATAACAGCAAGCAGCACTGACAGATTTTTTCCGTGTCAGTGTGTGCTCACGTTAGCGCGGCGAGGGTCCGCACGGGGGCGGGGGGGGGGGGGGGGGGGAGCGATTTTGTGGAAACTCTGAGCAAATTGGCTCAGGGTAGGAACGTCCAGATGATTGTAAAAATATGTTGTTGTGGTAAACATTCATCAGTCTATTCCCTACAGCAGACCCATGCTAGGAGAATAATTGTGTTTTTTACAGTTTGCTTTATTGATGAATCTCAGCTCTCTATCACAGTATTTAATTGTGTTGCTTTAGGCTTGTGCACATAGTTTAGACAACGCAGGGGACCACTGCTCCTGCCAGACTTTAAAGATGGCGCTTATTTTTTTTCCTAATAATTTTTTATAGCTCTTGGAAAAGAGGTGCTCCTTGCTAACTGGTGTATTTTTTTTAGGGGTAGCAGGTTTTTTTTTTTTTGCTCGTTTACTTTCCCCCCCTCTTTTGTCTCCGGCCGTGGCTATTTCACCCGGCCGAGCGGCTTCTCTGGGCTGTCGTCAGCACCATTAATGACCACAACAAAGTGTCTTTGAAGCGGCGCAGCTCAGCGACCCTAATGGAGGGACAGCTCGGGGCAGCGCAGGCCGCTCCTTAGTTCACATGTCTGTCCTCTTTCATACGATAAGACTCTCAGGACAGCTGGGCCAATTACTCTCATTCCTCCCTGCTATTCCTCCCTCCCTTTGACTTTCCCTTTTTCTCTCCCCCCCTCCCTTTTTCTTTCTCTTCCCTCTCTTTTTTTCTCTCTCATTCCTGCATTTTATCTTCCCTTTCGCCTTTCTGTCTATCCTGCTGCCTTTCTGTTTCATTATTCTATCCTCCCTCTCTCTCTCTCCTGCTCTACCTATCTTTCCTACTCTCTTTGTCTATCCTTCCCCTCTCTCTATCTCTCTCTCTCTCTCTCTCTCTTTGTCTTTTGTTCTCTCTCTGCTTGCTGTTCCTCAGTGGCGGGTGACCTGAGTCAAGTGAGGCCAGCTTCACTGCACACGCTGCATGTTTAGGCCTCTAATAACAAATTGTAAACTGTGTGAGATTGCATGAAAGCTGCATTTGTCAGAATTTGTCAAGCATCTGACAAGAAACCCAAACAAGCGCTACCGGACTGAAAAATGTACGGCGTTCTAAAGGAGCTCCACGTGCTGGTCCCTTGCAAGCTTCAGACTGTGTTGTTTGTATTCGAGGCCTTGTTTGTATTCGAGGGAATGGGCTTAATATCTACTCGTTTCCTCCCTCTCATTTTTCATGCGCAACTATTGACGAATGGTAGACCGTACAAACATAGACTTTTCTTTCACTCCGATTCAGCACACTTATTTTTCATCCAATTTTTCTGTCTGGTCAAATATCAACAAAGCAGCAGCAGCACAGACTATAAGCAGACTATTTTTGGGCAAGCATTTTTGTTGTTGTTGTTGACGATGTGTCTTGGCTGCTTTAGTGACCTCGGCGTGCCTGTCTGAGTCTTCTTCAAGGGTGGCGGAGGGGAGGCGTGGGAGGTGAGAGGAAGGGCAGAGTGGCTGTGTGTGTGTGTGTGTGTGTGTGTGTGTGTGTGTGTGTGCGTGTGTGTGTGTGCGTGTGTGTGTGGGGGGGGGAGGCAGAGTGGCTGTGTGTGTGTGTGTGTGTGGGGGGGGGGGGGGTGGTGGCTGTACACTGCTCAGCTCTGCCCTGCTGTCCTCTGCGGGTGTTTGGGAGGGCTGAGGGTGGTGGGGATGGGGGGGGGGGACACCTCAATCTCATTTGAAGCCGGAGGCCCTGCGTCCGCCTCTGCTGCAGCAGCAGAGACAGGAGACAAGAGACAGGAGAGGTGTCCAGGAGATTTGCCTGGCAGATTTGAATCACTGCCCACAGAGAGCGATGGAGAGAGGGAGAGAGAGAGAGAGAGAGAGAGAGTGGGAGGAATGAGAGAGTGAATGAGAGAGACTGCAAGTGAGAAAGAGAAGGAGAGGGAGAGAGAGGGATACAGAAAGCAAATGAGAGAGTGAGGGAGAGAGAAAATGTGAGGGAGAGAGAGAGAAAGAGGAAGAAAAGGGAGTCAGAAAGTCAGAGAGAGAGGGAATGACCAAGTGAGAGATTGATAGAGAGAGAGAGACAGAGAGCAGAGAAAGAAAAGGCCATGCAAATCCCGGTGCTGGCAGCTGTCTAGAGCCCTTCATTAATATAATAAGCCTCCTCCATTATTCCTCCAAGGCCCCAGCCTCACACTGCGTCTGTCCGGCTCCAAGCCTCCTCTAATGGCCGACTCGATCCACGCCTCTCCTGCTGCTGCTGACGCCGTCATGCATTCACTTATTTATATATTTGTCACTTAGCCTTTGTCACACATGCACTGAGTGGAAAAGTGGAAAAGCTGATTTCCGGCGCCCGCAATCTATTCTGTTTACGTATTTCTTTTTGTTTTTCCCCCCCATTCTTTTTTTGCTTTTTATTCACTGGCCGCTGGCTAAGTGTGTGTGCGTGTGTGTGTGTGTGTGTGTGTGTCTGTGTGTGTGTGTGTGTGTGTGTGTGTGTGTGTGTGTGTGTGTGTGTGTGTGTCTGTGTGTGTATGTGTGTGTGTGTGTGTTGTGTGTGTCTGTGTGTGTGTGTGTGCGTGTGTGTGTGTGTGTGTGTGTGTGTGTGTGTGTGTGTGTGTGTGTGTGTCTGTGTGTGTATGTGTGTGTGTGTGTGTGTGTGTGTGTCTGTGCGTGTATGAGGCATTGTTTCGTGCTTGCCTCCCTGACTGCTGAAAGCTGGGAAGTAATTGCTGCTGTGATGGGGCTCAGTAGAAGAGTGTGTTGGGGCTTAAGGAGTCTTTGTGACTTGTTTTTGTCAGTATATTTTGCTACTGCAGCTGTTGTTGTTGTTGTTGTTGCTTTCACCTTTCCCACTTGCGTTGGGAGTCAACATCAGAGCTCTTTGTCTTGACTTACCGCTGGAGGTGATTGTGCTTTGGATAATCCTATGCCGGTCTTTTTATTTCTCACTTTCTCACCTCAAATGAATCGTGAAAAATTATTTTTTTATTATCTTTGAACATCTTATTTCTGGGAAAACCTTTGGGGTGCTAACACTAAGATAAAAAGAGACACTCTTGTGTGTGTGTGTGTTTGTGTGCGTGCGTGTGGATGTGTGCGTGGGTGCGCCTGCCTGTGTGTGTGTGTGTGTGTGTGTATGTATGTGTGTGTTTGTCTATCTCTCTGTGTGTGTGTGTTTGTCTATCTGCGTGTGTGTATCAGTCTTAGGAGCCCTAGCCCTCAGCCTTCCTCCACGATGTGTTTAATTATGCTGTGTGTGTTAATGACTCACGCCCCTCTCTCTACACTATAGCCAGACTCTCCCCAGACCAGCCAACACCCCCCCCCCCCACATCCCACTTCCTCACAGCAGGCGCTTAATGTCGGCCGCTACCTGTTCCCCGCATGGGCGTGGCACCGCTGCCTTTCATCCTCACTGAGCTGCACTGAGCTTTGGCTGATTAGCTAGCTGTTTACTGGGGCATAAATCAGTGGGGGGAGAAACCAGGCTGAATAGTGGCTGGGATAAAAGTTCTAGTGGTCTGGCTGGTTAGCTAGCTGGTTGCCTAAGTTTACTGGGACAGATATCAGTGGGGAGAGAGAACAGCCTGTTTAGCGGGAAGGTTAGCTGGCTGTTCGAATAACAGTAGGGGGCCTGGCTGGTTAACTAGCCGGTTGGCTAACTTCACAATGGGTGGCACACTGGCTCACTGGTGGGCTGCTTAGCTAGCTTCATGGCTAACTGACTGCTGCCTGGCTGCCGAGGTGCATTCACGGGGCTCTGTAGGGGAAGCCTGGCTCTTTGCTTGGGTCTGATAGGCGTAGCGTGGCTCCCCGCTGACAGCCTGTGTAGGTTATTATCTCACCACTGAGACCCCCTGACCGAGTTTATCCCAGTCTGTGTTAACATCAACCAGCCAAGGCAGGGACGAAGAGGACTGGTGGGGTTGGGGGGGGCATGGGCGGCGAGTGTGTGTGTGTGTGTGGGGGGGGGGGGGGCATAGTCATTGGCAGGCATTTCTGTTGGAGGTACTGCATCAGCAGCAAGAGCCCCAAATGGTTCACAATTCAGATGTCAGCAAACTTAAGTGGGAGTATCTGTTTAAAAATACAGAGTCGTTAGTGTAGCATTATGAGTGTGATTTGGCAGATATCCGGACCATGGGATAGTTATGGCTATAGGCAAATGTTGAAACAGGAGTGTCTCTCACACAAAAATACTTTTCCCCTTAGTTCTCTCTCTCTCTCTTTGTCTGCCTTTCATGTCTTGCACAGCCCCTCTTTCTCTCTCTCTCTCTCTGTCTCTCTCAATTCAATTCAATTCAAGGTTGCTTTATTAGCATGACTGTAAGTACAGTGTTGCCAAAGCACAATTAAAACAGCAGAACAATTAGAACATTGACAGCATTCTCTCTCTCTCTCTCTCTCTCTCTCTCTCTCTCTCTGCCTCTCTCTACTGGCTCTGCACTTGGTGAGATATACACATTCATTCTCAGCTGAAGTCCTGAGAGAGCTGGTGAGTCTCTAGGCGCCTGGTCTCGGAATGGTCCAGGTTTATATGCACACTCCTCTCCTTTCTCCTCTCTCCTCTTCTCTCTCCTCTCCTCTTCTCTCCTCTCCACACTTCTCCTCTTTTCTTCTCTCCTCTCCTCTCCCCTCTTCTACGCTTTTCTCCTCTTTTCTCCTCTCCTCTTTTCTCCTCTCCTCTTCTCTCCTCTCCTCTTCTCATCTTCTCTTCTCTCCTCGTCACTTCTCTTCTCTTCTCTCCTCTTTCATCTCCTCTCCTCTCTCCTCTCCTCTCTACTCCTCTCTTTTCCTCCCCTCTTGCAGCCTTCCCTTGGGGCGGTGATTAACATTAAGCTCATATTGGAAGTGTCAGAAGGCTTTTTACCAGCCAATATCTTTTCTCCTCTGGCTCTGTCTGAATGGGCGCTTCAGCTTCCTTTGCCCTCGCCAATGTCAGCTGTCACAATGTCCTTGGCACGAAGCTGAAGCTGAAGCTGTGTTTTATGTTCTGTGATTTTAGTACTGCGTGTGAGTGTGTGTTATTATTATTAATGAAGAGACTTGCCTGTGAGCCAGGCGGCCTTCAGGAGACCCCCCCCCCTCCCCACACACTACCCCTCCCCCAGATATCCGGCCGCCTTCTTCGTCTTGGAGTAATTCTCCTGCATAGCATTACCATACTCATTAGTGTGAGTGATTAGACGCGCAGATAGGAGGCCGTGCAGACCGGAGATGGTAGCCCACACACCTGCCTGCCTGTCTGACTGCCCGCCGGCCAAGCGGTCTGGAAAATGAGAGGCCCTCCCCGGCCTGGCCGTTATATCACCTGGGTCTTAACGTCTCCCCCCCCAATTCCCCAACCCCTGCTGATTTCTGCCAGAGTGTAATAGTTCACGTTCCGTCATGGGGAGACTGCTGCTACTACAGTTAAAATAGTCATGGCCTGTGGCATGGAGCATAAAGACACAATCCAGAGAAGAGAAACATGTCAAGCTTAATTCAGAGACATGGTTTGGGTGAATGTGGACTTAATGAGTCTTTCGAAATACAGTACTACTAAAAGTATATCTGTATCTGTAGTGGAGTATCCAGAGCTCATTGCTTGTTTCTTTTATCAGCCATGGTTTGTGCTCAGACTGTGCCAGTATTTACATAATTGCACCGCATACTTATCTCACCCCTCAGTTATCTTAGTACCAGCAACCCTGAAACACAACCTCATAAAGCACAAATGAGGAAAATATTTTCACCTGCCCTGACGCTGTATTTTTGTGCATCCGTGGGAAGAGATGCCGTCGGAAAACAAAGGAGATTAAAAAAAAAAATCATAGCGGCGCTTAACACTTGAACACTTGAAATAAACAGTTTTATGCTAATTAGCCTCTGCAAAGGCAGCTGTGTGTTTGACTAATTGCAGGCAGTCGGGATGAAGAGAAGGAGACGACTGGCTGGCGGAGTTCTCCGCTGGCAGTGCGGCAGACGCTAAGTGGGATGATGGGTATTTTGTTACCAGACGAACACTCTCAAATAGGCATGTTATTTCAGGAGCGGCTTTCGTTGATTCGCCTCAAAATAGCACTCGGAAATCGGTCTGGGTCCTCGTCCACGGCCATCATGTGTGTATTTTTTTTGAGGGTATTTTTTAATAGACGTGACTTAATATAGAGCAAAACATGACCTTGGCTGCCCATTACTAAAGAAGCTTAATATAGTGGATGGAGGGGGGTGGGGTGAGTATGGATGTGTGTGTGGGGGGGGGGGGGGGTTCTGTGGCTCTTGAAAGAGTGTTGCCTTTCCAGTCCCCTTAATGTAACAGCAGGTGCTAGAGTGTGAAATATAGTCAAGCTCTTCGCCTGTCCCTTAATAGACCCCCTCTCCTATTTGACCAGGCCTTAATGGAGAGAGTGCCCGCTCTTCCAGAGACATTGCCCTGTGGCGAGGCCTGTATGGGTTTCCCGAGTAGCGTCCGGCGAAGCGCAACTGGAGAAGCTCTTTCACACCAGGCCACTGATTACAGCCAATTAATTACATACATGGTGTCGACACGATGAGCCACGCTGTACTGCACATCAATAGGCCACAGCTCGCGGGGTCAATATCTGTGAGTGGGGGGGAACTAAAGGGGCATGATGATGGCTCGGCATCTCTTGTTTGGTGCGCACTGATTTGGAAAAGATGAGGGGAGTAAGTAAGTAAGAGCGCTGTAGGTTCTCAGTGTTCCTTACACTGGAGCTGGGGTAAACATGGAGGGTGTCCTGTGTGTGTGTGTGTGTGTGTGTGTGTGTGTGTGTGTGTGTGTGTGTGCGTGTGCATGTGCGTGTGCGTGTGCGTGTGCGTGTGCGTGTGTGTGTGTGTGTGTGTGTTGTCTTCTTTTTATGAGGTTGTCTGTCAGTGTAGCTAGTACTCTGTGTACTGTGTGTGTGTGTGTGTGTGTGTGTGTGTGTGTGTGTGTGTGAGAGAGAGAGAGTTTGTGTGTGTGTGTGTGTGTGTGTGTGTGTGTGTGAGAGAGAGAGAGAGAGAGAGTGTGTGTGTACACTTGTGTGTGTGTGTGCTTGTGTGAGAGAGTCCAAGCACACACCAGAGTTCTCGTCAGTTCATCTGAGGAGGCTCTTGCCAGCCAGCCGACCGAGGGCCTTTGGCTGGCATCCACGCCGTTGAGGTCGGCCTCCCCTCGCCGCGGTAACCCCTGAGCTCACGTTCTGGAGAGGTCTGAAGCTCTGAGGGCCGAAAGGGGGGGGGGGGCATGCGCAGATTGCTTTCCATTTGCCTTTTAAGTGCGTTTGGATGGCCGTAGCTCCCCGCGCGCCAGGAAAGGCCAGTTATAAATGACTTGCTGCTGAGGGCCAGAGAAGCGGTCAGGGGCTGTGTGTGTGTGTGTGGGGGTGGGGGTGGGGGGAGGGTAGGGGGGGCTCCAAGGCAAGGTTGTGATTAGGGGATAGGGGGAGGGGGTCGTGGAGAGGAGTTGAAGGAATGATAGTCTGTAGGGAGGAGAAACAGTGCAGCATCGCCGGAAAATGAAGATGCCGAAGTTCGATCTTTAGAGTAGCCGGCTGGTCGTTCATAGAATTGTTGCTGGGGAGTCACACACAGAGAGCAGTGCAGCAGGGTAGACAATGTGTAAGGTGTGTGTGTGTGTGTGTGTGGGGGGGGGGGGGGCAGAGTTTAAATAAGGCTTTAGAGTGTGTTTGTGCCATATAAATCTATGGCTATTTGTCTGCAGTCTTGCTGCTCACCAATGTTACTGTCAGACTTGCCGAGGTGCTCTGAGCTCAGAAGCTGTTGTTTTGGCGCCCGCTCCCACACTGCAGACGCAGAGACCCCAGTTTGCTAATTAACCAAAAAACTGTGCGAGCACATCCAGGCAGATAACTGGGAATGAGGAAATTACTCTCCCTTTTCAATTCCCCGGAAAAAAAGCAAAATCCAAAACAAAAGAAAACAAAAAAGACAGAATTAGCGGCCGCAGGCAATTTGGCATTCCATGACCAACAAAGGGGCATGTTTGTGTGTGACATGTTGGGTTTGTGTGTGACATATTGGGTGTGATTAGGCAACAGCAAGAGTCTGGGAGGGAAGCAACCCAATTGGGCCCTCGCTCGGCTCTGATCTGGAATTGATTTGGCTGTTGTCTGGCTCTGATTCGGCCCTGTTTCGGCCCTGATCCGTTTGAGATCCGGCGCACCTGCAGTGGGGGGTGGTGGGGCGGTAACGGGTTTTCCATCTTTGAAGCGTGTGGGTGTGCAGCATCTCTCTCTCTCTCTCTCTCTCTCTCTCTCTCTCTCTTTCTCTCTTTCTCTCTCTCTCTCTGTCTTGAGTAACTTCAGCTTGTCTGCCCATCAGTCCACCCCCCACCCCCCCTCCTCTTCCTCATCTTCCTCCTCCTCCTCTTCCTCCTCTTCCTCCTCCTCCTCCTCCTCCTCTTCCCTCTCTCTCTCCGTTGCCCCTGCCTGCCTCAGTGAAGCCCGTCTTTGTTATTTCTTTCATTGGACTGTGCGCACCGAGCAATCGGAGAGGACTGCCTGTGGTCGCACGGCGGTCGTCTGTGT
>NW_027468888.1:0-2500 GCF_046254945.1 Alosa pseudoharengus | reverse complement strand
CTCTCTATCTCTCTCTCAATCTCTCTCTCTATCTATCTCTATCTCTCTCCATCTGTTTTTCATACTCTCAATCTCTCTCTCTCTCTCTATCTCTTTCTCTCTCTATCATTCTCTCTCTCTCTATCTCTTTCTCTCTCTCTCTCTATCTCTATCTCTTTCTCTCTCTTTCTCTCTCTGCATTCGTTCGCTGTCAGTGCTCTGTGCTGCTTCAAACACAGACAGGGGCCAACATCGGCTCACGGAAGCATCCAGAAACCCACCCACCGAGAGCCTCTCCGTGAAGTTCAGGGTGAGCCGAGTCGAACTGAGCCAATCGTCTGGTCTACCTGCGTCTGATGGAAAATTAAAGAGAGAAAAAAGGAGTGGAGGGATGGATGGCTGTGATGAAACCCGCAGAGAGAGAGAGATGTACATGCAGCTTGCAATCGATTGGTGTTTGATTTGAGGCTGTTGCCATACCAGTGCTGGTTGATGACCTTGGTGTGCTGGATATGTCTCACCCACTCTCTCTGTCCACTCCCCTCCCTTTTTCTCTCTCTCTCTTTCCCATCTCTATCTGCCTGTATATACCTATCTATCTCTCTGTCTATCTATCTATCTATCTACCGATCTATCTATATATCTATCTATCTATCTATCTATATACCTATCTATCTCTCTGTCTATCTATCTATCGATCTACTGATCTATCTATCTATCTATCTCTCTGTCTATCTATCTATCGATCTACCGATCTATCTATCTATCTATCTATCTATCTATCTATCTTCAGTATCTATCTATCTATACAGTATATCTATCTATCTATCTATCTATCTATCTATCTATCTATCTATCTATCTATCTTCAGTATCTATCTAATGAGGGAGCTATGTCCCTTATTCTCTCTCTTTCTCTCTCTTTCTCTCTCTCTATCTGCCTCTCTCTCTATCTGTCTGTACTTCTCTGACTCTGTCTCTATCTGCTCACAACTCTCCCTGAGTGCACAGAGCTGGCAAGTGTGTAATCATCAGTGTCTTTGTCACCCACAGCACACACACACACATACACACACACACAAGCACAACAGCTTGAGAGAGTGACGCAGGGAAGGGGTGGGGGGTGTCTGTGTGGGGGCGTGTGTGTGTGGAGGGGGGGCGGGGAGGAGGGGTACAGATGGACCATACTGGCTTTTGGGCAAAAGGCTAGACTGAAATGGTGCAGTTGGTACCAGCAGGAAACAGGCCGTAGAGGATGACGAATAGGGGAGATTGAAGTGTCTCAAGTATGCCCTGGTGGACAAATGCACTGCCCAGCATGAGTCGGTTGACCCCCCTCTGTTACATCTGGACTCAATGGGAGAAAATAATGGATGTCACCCAGCGATCCGGGTGGGAAGATAGATATGTCTGCAATTTATTTTTACATTTTCTCTTCTTCTCACTGTTTACATTTTCTCTTCTTCTCACTGTTTACATTTTCTCTTTTTCTCACTGTTTACATTTTCTCTTCTTCTCTTTTTGTTTTCTGTCTCTTCCACCTTGTGCTTCTTCTTCCTCATGCATCACCAACCGCTTCCTCCTTTCCCTTATTGCTTTCTCTCACGCTTCTCTGTTCCCCATTCTGATCTCACTCTGTTTCTCTCTATTGACCATTCTGCTTGCTCACTTGGTCTCCATCTCTCTATTTCACCCCTCAGTCTTAATCTCTCTCTCTCTCTCCCTCTCTCTCTCTCTCTCTCTCTCTCTCTCTCTCTCTCTCTCTCTCTCTCGCTCTCTCCCCTTGACTCGGACTGTTAAGTCATGTTTTATAGTTCTATTTGCTGACTGAGGAGCACTCCTCCACCCCCCCCCCCCCGCCCCCTCCACCCCTTGCTACGTTACAGGCAATGCTCTTTCCAACTCTGCCAACAGTTTCCACGGTAACGGAGAGAGCGAGCGAGGAGACGAGGCTCGGAGCGCAGTGGTGGAGACAATTTTATCATTGTTATGTGTGTGTGGACTCATCCCTGTTAGAACAGGCGCAGGTTTGGCAACAAGGACATGAGCACACACACACACACACACACACACACACACACACACACACACATTATCAAACACAAAACAACAATATCAGCACTTCTCGATCGCTGTCCCCACCACCACGTCTGTGACAGACACTTTTCATTACGTCTGGCAGGTGCAAGTACGTTAACTGCACAGAGACGCTCAGACGCGCTCGCTGTCCTTTGAGTACAGGTGCAGAGAAAAGCGATAATAACTCTCATTACGAGACGGAGCTGCATCCGTCGCGCAGGATGCGGAGCCGCGTCGCCGAGAGGCTTCTTTTGACATTTTAATAATCGCCGGCCTTTATTGGCCGGGAAAAAGACTGCGTGCTGTGCGGGCCCCGCCACGAGGGCCGCAGTCTCTTTCGGCTGACCGTGTTTGACAGCCTGTCACTCCGGGAACGGAGCAGACTATTACTTCTGCCATTGCACTGGGCAGGTTTGCCTCCCAATGCAATTGCAGCTCAAACG
>NW_027468887.1:0-142709 GCF_046254945.1 Alosa pseudoharengus | reverse complement strand
AAAACTAAGAAAAACTGAAAAGTACTAAAAAAAAATCAAACCAATTTTGTTACACTTTTTTGCACTAGTTCATGCATTTCACATGTCTAGACGTGAAATAAAAAATAATTTGGACAATATCTGACATATTTTGAAATTTGTCAAAATTCTGTCTTTTGTCCTGACCCCGGACCTTATGTGAAAACTAAGAAAAACTGAAAAGTACTAAAAAAAATCAGACCAATTTTTTTTCACTTTTTTTGCCCTAGTTCATGCATTTCACATGTCTAGAAGTGAAATAAAAAATAATTTGGACAATATCTGAGAGATTTTGAAATTTGTCAAAAATCTGTCTTTTATCCTGACCCCGGACCTTATGTGAAAACTAAGAAAAACTGAAAAGTACTAAAAAAAAATCAAACCAATTTTGTTACACTTTTTTGCACTAGTTCATGCATTTCACATGTCTAGACGTGAAATAAAAAATAATTTGGACAATATCTGACATATTTTGAAATTTGTCAAAAATCTGTCTTTTGTCCTGACCCCGGACCTTATGTGAAAACTAAAAAAAACTGAAAGGTACTAAAAAAAATCAAACCAATTTTTTTACACTTTTTTGCCCTAGTTCATGCATTTCACATGTCTAGAAGTGAAATAAAAAATAATTTGGACAATATCTGACATATTTTGAAATTTGTCAAAAATCTGTCTTTTGTCCTGACCCCGGACCTTATGTGAAAACTAAAAAAAACTGAAAGGTACTAAAAAAAATCAAACCAATTTTTTTACACTTTTTTGCCCTAGTTCATGCATTTCACATGTCTATAAGTGAAATAAAAAATTATTTGGACAATATCTGACATATTTTGAAATTTGTCAAAATTCTGTCTTTTGTCCTGACCCCGGACCTTATGTGAAAACTAAGAAAAACTGAAAAGTACTAAAAAAAATCAGACCAATTTTTTTTCACTTTTTTTGCCCTAGTTCATGCATTTCACATGTCTAGAAGTGAAATAAAAAATAATTTGGACAATATCTGAGAGATTTTGAAATTTGTCAAAAATCTGTCTTTTATCCTGACCCCGGACCTTATGTGAAAACTAAGAAAAACTGAAAAGTACTAAAAAAAAATCAAACCAATTTTGTTACACTTTTTTGCACTAGTTCATGCATTTCACATGTCTAGACGTGAAATAAAAAATAATTTGGACAATATCTGACATATTTTGAAATTTGTCAAAATTCTGTCTTTTGTCCTGACCCCGGACCTTATGTGAAAACTAAGAAAAACTGAAAAGTACTAAAAAAAATCAGACCAATTTTTTTTCACTTTTTTTGCCCTAGTTCATGCATTTCACATGTCTAGAAGTGAAATAAAAAATAATTTGGACAATATCTGAGAGATTTTGAAATTTGTCAAAAATCTGTCTTTTATCCTGACCCCGGACCTTATGTGAAAACTAAGAAAAACTGAAAAGTACTAAAAAAAAATCAAACCAATTTTGTTACACTTTTTTGCACTAGTTCATGCATTTCACATGTCTAGACGTGAAATAAAAAATAATTTGGACAATATCTGACATATTTTGAAATTTGTCAAAAATCTGTCTTTTGTCCTGACCCCGGACCTTATGTGAAAACTAAAAAAAACTGAAAGGTACTAAAAAAAATCAAACCAATTTTTTTACACTTTTTTGCCCTAGTTCATGCATTTCACATGTCTATAAGTGAAATAAAAAATGATTTGGACAATATCTGACATATTTTGAAATTTGTCAAAATTCTGTCTTTTGTCCTGTCCCCGGACCTTATGTGAAAACTAAGAAAAACTGCAAGGTACTAAAAAAAAATCAAACCAATTTTTTTACACTTTTTTGCCCTTGTTCATGCATTTCACATGTCTAGAAATTAAATAAAAAATGATTTGGACAATATCTGACAGATTTTGATATTTGTCAGAAATCTGTATTTTGTCCTGACCCTGGACCTTATGTGAAAACTAAGAAAAACTGAAAGGTACTAAAAAAAATCAAACCAATATTTTTACACTTTTTTGCCCTTGTTCATGCATTTCACATGTCTAGAAATTAAATAAAAAATGATTTGGACAATATCTGACAGATTTTGATATTTGTCAAAATTCTGTCTTTTGTCCTGACCCCGGACCTTATGTGAAAACTAAGAAAAACTGCAAGGTGCTAAAAAAAATCAAACCAATTTTTTTACACTTTTTTGCCCTAGTTCATGCATTTCACATGTCTAGAAGTGAAATAAAAAATAATTTGGACAATATCTGAGAGATTTTGAAATTTGTCAAAAATCTGTCTTTTATCCTGACCCCGGACCTTATGTGAAAACTAAGAAAAACTGAAAAGTACTAAAAAAAATCAAACCAATTTTGTTACACTTTTTTGCACTAGTTCATGCATTTCACATGTCTAGACGTGAAATAAAAAATAATTTGGACAATATCTGACATATTTTGAAATTTGTCAAAAATCTGTCTTTTGTCCTGACCCCGGACCTTATGTGAAAACTAAAAAAAACTGAAAGGTACTAAAAAAAATCAAACCAATTTTTTTACACTTTTTTGCCCTAGTTCATGCATTTCACATGTCTATAAGTGAAATAAAAAATGATTTGGACAATATCTGACATATTTTGAAATTTGTCAAAAATCTGTCTTTTGTCCTGACCCCGGACCTTATGTGAAAACTAAGAAAAACTGAAAAGTACAAAAAAAAAATCAAACCAATTTTGTTAGACTTTTTTGCACTAGTTCATGCATTTCACATGTCTAGACGTGAAATAAAAAATAATTTGGACAATATCTGACATATTTTGAAATTTGTCAAAATTCTGTCTTTTGTCCTGACCCCGGACCTTATGTGAAAACTAAGAAAAACTGCAAGGTGCTAAAAAAAATCAAACCAATTTTTTTACACTTTTTTGCCCTAGTTCATGCATTTCACATGTCTATAAGTGAAATAAAAAATGATTTGGACAATATCTGACATATTTTGAAATTTGTCAAAATTCTGTCTTTTGTCCTGTCCCCGGACCTTATGTGAAAACTAAGAAAAACTGCAAGGTACTAAAAAAAAATCAAACCAATTTTTTTACACTTTTTTGCCCTTGTTCATGCATTTCACATGTCTAGAAATTAAATAAAAAATGATTTGGACAATATCTGACAGATTTTGATATTTGTCAGAAATCTGTATTTTGTCCTGACCCTGGACCTTATGTGAAAACTAAGAAAAACTGAAAGGTACTAAAAAAAATCAAACCAATATTTTTACACTTTTTTGCCCTAGTTCATGCATTTCACATGTCTAGAAGTGAAATAAAAAATGATTTGGACAATATCTGACATATTTTGAAATTTGTCAAAAATCTGTCTTTTGTCCTGACCCCGGACCTTATGTGAAAACTAAAAAAAACTGAAAGGTACTAAAAAAAATCAAACCAATTTTTTTACACTTTTTTGCCCTAGTTCATGCATTTCACATGTCTAGAAGTGAAATAAAAAATAATTTGGACAATATCTGACATATTTTGAAATTTGTCAAAAATCTGTCTTTTGTCCTGACCCCGGACCTTATGTGAAAACTAAAAAAAACTGAAAGGTACTAAAAAAAATCAAACCAATTTTTTTACACTTTTTTGCCCTAGTTCATGCATTTCACATGTCTATAAGTGAAATAAAAAATTATTTGGACAATATCTGACATATTTTGAAATTTGTCAAAATTCTGTCTTTTGTCCTGACCCCGGACCTTATGTGAAAACTAAGAAAAACTGAAAAGTACTAAAAAAAATCAGACCAATTTTTTTTCACTTTTTTTGCCCTAGTTCATGCATTTCACATGTCTAGAAGTGAAATAAAAAATAATTTGGACAATATCTGAGAGATTTTGAAATTTGTCAAAAATCTGTCTTTTATCCTGACCCCGGACCTTATGTGAAAACTAAGAAAAACTGAAAAGTACAAAAAAAAAATCAAACCAATTTTGTTACACTTTTTTGCACTAGTTCATGCATTTCACATGTCTAGACGTGAAATAAAAAATAATTTGGACAATATCTGACATATTTTGAAATTTGTCAAAAATCTGTCTTTTGTCCTGACCCCGGACCTTATGTGAAAACTAAAAAAAACTGAAAGGTACTAAAAAAAATCAAACCAATTTTTTTACACTTTTTTGCCCTAGTTCATGCATTTCACATGTCTATAAGTGAAATAAAAAATGATTTGGACAATATCTGACATATTTTGAAATTTGTCAAAATTCTGTCTTTTGTCCTGTCCCCGGACCTTATGTGAAAACTAAGAAAAACTGCAAGGTACTAAAAAAAAATCAAACCAATTTTTTTACACTTTTTTGCCCTTGTTCATGCATTTCACATGTCTAGAAATTAAATAAAAAATGATTTGGACAATATCTGACAGATTTTGATATTTGTCAGAAATCTGTATTTTGTCCTGACCCTGGACCTTATGTGAAAACTAAGAAAAACTGAAAGGTACTAAAAAAAATCAAACCAATATTTTTACACTTTTTTGCCCTAGTTCATGCATTTCACATGTCTAGAAGTGAAATAAAAAATGATTTGGACAATATCTGACATATTTTGAAATTTGTCAAAAATCTGTCTTTTGTCCTGACCCCGGACCTTATGTGAAAACTAAAAAAAACTGAAAGGTACTAAAAAAAATCAAACCAATTTTTTTACACTTTTTTGCCCTAGTTCATGCATTTCACATGTCTAGAAGTGAAATAAAAAATAATTTGGACAATATCTGACATATTTTGAAATTTGTCAAAAATCTGTCTTTTGTCCTGACCCCGGACCTTATGTGAAAACTAAAAAAAACTGAAAGGTACTAAAAAAAATCAAACCAATTTTTTTACACTTTTTTGCCCTAGTTCATGCATTTCACATGTCTATAAGTGAAATAAAAAATTATTTGGACAATATCTGACATATTTTGAAATTTGTCAAAATTCTGTCTTTTGTCCTGACCCCGGACCTTATGTGAAAACTAAGAAAAACTGAAAAGTACAAAAAAAAAATCAAACCAATTTTGTTAGACTTTTTTGCACTAGTTCATGCATTTCACATGTCTAGACGTGAAATAAAAAATAATTTGGACAATATCTGACATATTTTGAAATTTGTCAAAATTCTGTCTTTTGTCCTGACCCCGGACCTTATGTGAAAACTAAGAAAAACTGCAAGGTACTAAAAAAAAATCAAACCAATTTTTTTACACTTTTTTGCCCTAGTTCATGCATTTCACATGTCTATAAGTGGAATAAAAAATGATTTGGACAATATCTGACAGATTTTGAAATTTGTCAGAAATCTGTATTTTGTCCTGACCCCGGACCTTATGTGAAAACTAAGAAAAACTGAAAAGTACTAAAAAAAATCAGACCAATTTTTTTTCACTTTTTTTGCCCTAGTTCATGCATTTCACATGTCTAGAAATGAAATAAAAAATGATTTGGACAATATCTGACAGATTTTGAAATTTGACAAAAATCTGTCTTTTGTCCTGACCCCGGACCTTATGTGAAAACTAAGAAAAACTGAAAAGTACTAAAAAAAATCAGACCAATTTTTTTTCACTTTTTTTGCCCTAGTTCATGCATTTCACATGTCTAGAAATGAAATAAAAAATGATTTGGACAATATCTGACAGATTTTGAAATTTGTCAAAAATCTGTCTTTTGTCCTGACCCCGGACCTTATGTGAAAACTAAGAAAAACTGAAAGGTACTAAAAAAAATCAAACCAATATTTTTACACTTTTTTGCACTAGTTCATGCATTTCACATGTCTAGAAGTGAAATAAAAAATGATTTGGACAATATCTGAGAGATTTTGAAATTTGTCAAAAATCTGTCTTTTATCCTGACCCCGGACCTTATGTGAAAACTAAGAAAAACTGAAAAGTACTAAAAAAAATCAAACCAATTTTGTTACACTTTTTTGCACTAGTTCATGCATTTCACATGTCTAGAAATTAAATAAAAAATGATTTGGACAATATCTGATAGATTTTGAAATTTGTCAAAAATCTGTCTTTTGTCCTGACCCCGGACCTTATGTGAAAACTAAGAAAAACTGAAAAGTACTAAAAAAAATCAGACCAATTTTGTTAGATTTTTTGCACTAGTTCATGCATTTCACATGTCTAGACGTGAAATAAAAAATAATTTTGACAATATCTGACATATTTTGAAATTTGTCAAAAATCTGTCTTTTGTCCTGACCCCGGACCTTATGTGAAAACTAAAAAAAACTGAAAGGTACTAAAAAAAATCAAACCAATTTTTTTACACTTTTTTGCCCTAGTTCATGCATTTCACATGTCTATAAGTGAAATAAAAAATGATTTGGACAATATCTGACATATTTTGAAATTTGTCAAAAATCTGTCTTTTGTCCTGACCCCGGACCTTATGTGAAAACTAAGAAAAACTGAAAAGTACAAAAAAAAAATCAAACCAATTTTGTTAGACTTTTTTGCACTAGTTCATGCATTTCACATGTCTAGACGTGAAATAAAAAATAATTTGGACAATATCTGACATATTTTGAAATTTGTCAAAATTCTGTCTTTTGTCCTGACCCCGGACCTTATGTGAAAACTAAGAAAAACTGCAAGGTACTAAAAAAAAATCAAACCAATTTTTTTACACTTTTTTGCCCTAGTTCATGCATTTCACATGTCTATAAGTGAAATAAAAAATGATTTGGACAATATCTGACAGATTTTGAAATTTGTCAGAAATCTGTATTTTGTCCTGACCCCGGACCTTATGTGAAAACTAAGAAAAACTGAAAAGTACTAAAAAAAATCAGACCAATTTTTTTTCACTTTTTTTCACTAGTTCATGCATTTCACATGTCTAGAAGTGAAATAAAAAATGATTTGGACAATATCTGACATATTTTGAAATTTGTAAAAATTCTGTCTTTTGTCCTGACCCCGGACCTTATGTGAAAACTAAGAAAAACTGCAAGGGACTAAAAAAAAATCAAACCAATTTTTTTACACTTTTTTGCCCTAGTTCATGCATTTCACATGTCTAGAAGTGAAATAAAAAATGATTTGGACAATATCTGACATATTTTGAAATTTGTAAAAATTCTGTCTTTTGTCCTGACCCCGGACCTTATGTGAAAACTAAGAAAAACTGCAAGGTACTAAAAAAAAATCAAACCAATTTTTTCACACTTTCTTGCCCTAGGTCATGCATTTCACATGTCTAGAAGTGAAATAAAAAATGATTTGGACAATATCTGACAGAATTTGAAATTTGTCAAAAATCTGTCTTTTGTCCTGACCCCGGACCTTATGTGAAAACTAAGAAAAACTGAAAAGTACTAAAAAAAATCAGACCAATTTTGTTAGACTTTTTTGCACTAGTTCATGCATTTCACATGTCTAGAAGTGAAATAAAAAATAATTTGGACAATATCTGGCATATTTTGAAATTTGTCAAAAATCTGTCTTCTGTCCTGACCCCGGACCTTATGTGAAAACTAAGAAAAACTTAAAGGTACTAAAAAAAATCAAACCAATTTTTTTACACTTTTTTGCCCTAGTTCATGCATTTCACATGTCTAGAAATGAAATAAAAAATTATTTGGACAATATCTGACATATTTTGAAATTTGTCAAATTCTGTCTTTTGTCCTGACCCCGGACCTTATGTGAAAACTAAGAAAAACTGCAAGGTACTAAAAAAAAATCAAACCAATTTTTTTACACTTTTTTGCCCTAGTTCATGCATTTCACATGTCTAGAAGTGAAATAAAAAATGATTTGGACAATATCTGACATATTTTGAAATTTGTCAAAAATCTGTATTTTGTCCTGACCCCGGACCTTATGTGAAAACTAAGAAAAACTGAAAAGTACTAAAAAAAATCAGACCAATTTTTTTTAACTTTTTTTGCCCTAGTTCATGCATTTCACATGTCTAGAAGTGAAATAAAAAATAATTTGGACAATATCTGGCATATTTTGAAATTTGTCAAAAATCTGTCTTCTGTCCTGACCCCGGACCTTATGTGAAAACTAAGAAAAACTTAAAGGTACTAAAAAAAATCAAACCAATTTTTTTACACTTTTTTGCCCTAGTTCATGCATTTCACATGTCTAGAAATGAAATAAAAAATTATTTGGACAATATCTGACATATTTTGAAATTTGTCAAATTCTGTCTTTTGTCCTGACCCCGGACCTTATGTGAAAACTAAGAAAAACTGCAAGGTACTAAAAAAAATCAAACCAATTTTTTTACACTTTTTTGCCCTAGTTCATGCATTTCACATGTCTAGAAGTGAAATAAAAAATGATTTGGACAATATCTGACATATTTTGAAATTTGTAAAAAATCTGTCTTTTGTCCTGACCCCGGACCTTATGTGAAAACTAAGAAAAACTGAAAAGTACTAAAAAAAATCAGACCAATTTTTTTTAACTTTTTTTGCCCTAGTTCATGCATTTCACATGTCTAGAAGTGAAATAAAAAATAATTTGGACAATATCTGGCATATTTTGAAATTTGTCAAAAATCTGTCTTCTGTCCTGACCCCGGACCTTATGTGAAAACTAAGAAAAACTTAAAGGTACTAAAAAAAATCAAACCAATTTTTTTACACTTTTTTGCCCTAGTTCATGCATTTCACATGTCTATAAGTGAAATAAAAAATGATTTGGACAATATCTGACATATTTTGAAATTTGTCAAAATTCTGTCTTTTGTCCTGACCCCGGACCTTATGTGAAAACTAAGAAAAACTGCAAGGTACTAAAAAAAATCAAACCAATTTTTTTACACTTTTTTTGCCCTATTTCATGCATTTCACATGTCTAGAAGTGAAATAAAAAATAATTTGGACAATATCTGACAGATTTTGAAATTTGTCAAAAATCTGTCTTTTGTCCTGACCCCGGACCTTATGTGAAAACTAAGAAAAACTGAAAAGTACTAAAAAAAAATCAAACCAATTTTGTTACACTTTTTTGCACTAGTTCATGCATTTCACATGTCTAGACGTGAAATAAAAAATAATTTGGACAATATCTGACATATTTTGAAATTTGTCAAAAATCTGTCTTTTGTCCTGACCCCGGACCTTATGTGAAAACTAAGAAAAACTGAAAAGTACTAAAAAAAAATCAAATCAATTTTGTTACACTTTTTTGCACTAGTTCATGCATTTCACATGTCTAGACGTGAAATAAAAAATTATTTGGACAATATCTGACATATTTTGAAATTTGTCAAAAATCTGTCTTTTGTCCTGACCCCAGACCTTATGTGAAAACTAAGAAAAACTGAAAGGTACTAAAAAAAATCAGACCAATTTTTTTTTACTTTTTTTGCCCTAGTTCATGCATTTCACATGTCTAGAAGTGAAATAAAAAATAATTTGGACAATATCTGGCATATTTTGAAATTTGTCAAAAATCTGTCTTCTGTCCTGACCCCGGACCTTATGTGAAAACTAAGAAAAACTTAAAGGTACTAAAAAAAATCAAACCAATTTTTTTACACTTTTTTGCCCTAGTTCATGCATTTCACATGTCTAGAAGTGAAATAAAAAATGATTTGGACAATATCTGACATATTTTGAAATTTGTCAAAATTCTGTCTTTTGTCCTGACCCCGGACCTTATGTGAAAACTAAGAAAAACTGCAAGGGACTAAAAAAAAATCAAACCAATTTTTTTACACTTTTTTGCCCTAGTTCATGCATTTCACATGTCTAGAAGTGAAATAAAAAATGATTTGGACAATATCTGACATATTTTGAAATTTGTAAAAATTCTGTCTTTTGTCCTGACCCCGGACCTTATGTGAAAACTAAGAAAAACTGAAAAGTACTAAAAAAAATCAGACCAATTTTTTTTCACTTTTTTTGCCCTAGTTCATGCATTTCACATGTCTAGAAGTGAAATAAAAAATAATTTGGACAATATCTGAGAGATTTTGAAATTTGTCAAAATTCTGTCTTTTATCCTGACCCCGGACCTTATGTGAAAACTAAGAAAAACTGAAAAGTACAAAAAAAAATCAAACCAATTTTGTTACAGTTTTTTGCACTAGTTCATGCATTTCACATGTCTAGACGTGAAATAAAAAATAATTTGGACAATATCTGACATATTTTGAAATTTGTCAAAAATCTGTCTTTTGTCCTGACCCCGGACCTTATGTGAAAACTAAAAAAAACTGAAAGGTACTAAAAAAAATCAAACCAATTTTTTTACACTTTTTTGCACTAGTTCATGCATTTCACATGTCTAGACGTGAAATAAAAAATAATTTGGACAATATCTGACATATTTTGAAATTTGTCAAAAATCTGTCTTTTGTCCTGACCCCGGACCTTATGTGAAAACTAAGAAAAACTGAAAAGTACTAAAAAAAAATCAAACCAATTTTGTTACACTTTTTTGCACTAGTTCATGCATTTCACATGTCTAGACGTGAAATAAAAAATAATTTGGACAATATCTGACATATTTTGAAATTTGTCAAAAATCTATCTTTTGTCCTGACCCCGGACCTTATGTGAAAACTAAAAAAAACTGAAAGGTACTAAAAAAAATCAAACCAATTTTTTTACACTTTTTTGCCCTAGTTCATGCATTTCACATGTCTATAAGTGAAATAAAAAATGATTTGGACAATATCTGACATATTTTGAAATTTGTCAAAATTCTGTCTTTTGTCCTGACCCCGGACCTTATGTGAAAACTAAGAAAAACTGCAAGGTACTAAAAAAAAATCAAACCAATTTTTTCACACTTTCTTGCCCTAGGTCATGCATTTCACATGTCTAGAAGTGAAATAAAAAATGATTTGGACAATATCTGACATATTTTGAAATTTGTAAAAATTCTGTCTTTTGTCCTGACCCCGGACCTTATGTGAAAACTAAGAAAAACTGAAAAGTACTAAAAAAAATCAGACCAATTTTTTTTCACTTTTTTTGCCCTAGTTCATGCATTTCACATGTCTAGAAGTGAAATAAAAAATAATTTGGACAATATCTGATAGATTTTGAAATTTGTCAAAAATCTGTCTTTTATCCTGACCCCGGACCTTATGTGAAAACTAAAAAAAACTGAAAAGTACAAAAAAAAATCAAACCAATTTTGTTACAGTTTTTTGCACTAGTTCATGCATTTCACATGTCTAGACGTGAAATAAAAAATAATTTGGACAATATCTGACATATTTTGAAATTTGTCAAAAATCTGTCTTTTGTCCTGACCCCGGACCTTATGTGAAAACTAAAAAAAACTGAAAGGTACTAAAAAAAATCAAACCAATTTTTTTACACTTTTTTGCACTAGTTCATGCATTTCACATGTCTAGACGTGAAATAAAAAATAATTTGGACAATATCTGACATATTTTGAAATTTGTCAAAAATCTGTCTTTTGTCCTGACCCCGGACCTTATGTGAAAACTAAGAAAAACTGAAAAGTACTAAAAAAAAATCAAACCAATTTTGTTACACTTTTTTGCACTAGTTCATGCATTTCACATGTCTAGACGTGAAATAAAAAATAATTTGGACAATATCTGACATATTTTGAAATTTGTCAAAAATCTATCTTTTGTCCTGACCCCGGACCTTATGTGAAAACTAAAAAAAACTGAAAGGTACTAAAAAAAATCAAACCAATTTTTTTACACTTTTTTGCCCTAGTTCATGCATTTCACATGTCTATAAGTGAAATAAAAAATGATTTGGACAATATCTGACATATTTTGAAATTTGTCAAAATTCTGTCTTTTGTCCTGACCCCGGACCTTATGTGAAAACTAAGAAAAACTGCAAGGTACTAAAAAAAAATCAAACCAATTTTTTCACACTTTCTTGCCCTAGGTCATGCATTTCACATGTCTAGAAGTGAAATAAAAAATGATTTGGACAATATCTGACATATTTTGAAATTTGTAAAAATTCTGTCTTTTGTCCTGACCCCGGACCTTATGTGAAAACTAAGAAAAACTGAAAAGTACTAAAAAAAATCAGACCAATTTTTTTTCACTTTTTTTGCCCTAGTTCATGCATTTCACATGTCTAGAAGTGAAATAAAAAATAATTTGGACAATATCTGATAGATTTTGAAATTTGTCAAAAATCTGTCTTTTATCCTGACCCCGGACCTTATGTGAAAACTAAGAAAAACTGAAAAGTACTAAAAAAAAATCAAACCAATTTTGTTACACTTTTTTGCACTAGTTCATGCATTTCACATGTCTAGACGTGAAATAAAAAATAATTTGGACAATATCTGACATATTTTGAAATTTGTCAAAAATCTGTCTTTTGTCCTGACCCCGGACCTTATGTGAAAACTAAAAAAAACTGAAAGGTACTAAAAAAAATTAAACCAATTTTTTTACACTTTTTTGCCCTAGTTCATGCATTTCACATGTCTAGAAATGAAATAAAAAATTATTTGGACAATATCTGACATATTTTGAAATTTGTCAAATTCTGTCTTTTGTCCTGACCCCGGACCTTATGTGAAAACTAAGAAAAACTGCAAGGTACTAAAAAAAAATCAAACCAATTTTTTTACACTTTTTTGCCCTAGTTCATGCATTTCACATATCTAGAAGTGAAATAAAAAATGATTTGGACAATATCTGACATATTTTGAAATTTGTAAAAAATCTGTCTTTTGTCCTGACCCCGGACCTTATGTGAAAACTAAGAAAAACTGAAAAGTACTAAAAAAAATCAGACCAATTTTTTTTAACTTTTTTTGCCCTAGTTCATGCATTTCACATGTCTAGAAGTGAAATAAAAAATAATTTGGACAATATCTGGCATATTTTGAAATTTGTCAAAAATCTGTCTTCTGTCCTGACCCCGGACCTTATGTGAAAACTAAGAAAAACTTAAAGGTACTAAAAAAAATCAAACCAATTTTTTTACACTTTTTTGCCCTAGTTCATGCATTTCACATGTCTAGAAATGAAATAAAAAATTATTTGGACAATATCTGACATATTTTGAAATTTGTAAAAAATCTGTCTTTTGTCCTGACCCCGGACCTTATGTGAAAACTAAGAAAAACTGAAAAGTACTAAAAAAAATCAGACCAATTTTTTTTTACTTTTTTTGCCCTAGTTCATGCATTTCACATGTCTAGAAGTGAAATAAAAAATAATTTGGACAATATCTGACAGATTTTGAAATTTGTCAAAAATCTGTCTTTTGTCCTGACCCCGGACCTTATGTGAAAACTAAGAAAAACTGAAAAGTACTAAAAAAAAATCAAACCAATTTTTTTACACTTTTTTGCCCTAGTTCATGCATTTCACATGTCTAGACGTGAAATAAAAAATAATTTGGACAATATCTGACATATTTAGAAATTTGTCAAAAATCTGTCTTTTGTCCTGACCCCGGACCTTATGTGAAAACTAAGAAAAACTGAAAGGTACTAAAAAAAATCAGACCAATTTTTTTAAACTTTTTTTGCCCTATTTCATGCATTTCACATGTCTAGAAGTGAAATAAAAAATAATTTGGACAATATCTGGCATATTTTGAAATTTGTCAAAAATCTGTCTTCTGTCCTGACCCCGGACCTTATGTGAAAACTAAGAAAAACTTAAAGGTACTAAAAAAAATCAAACCAATTTTTTTACACTTTTTTGCCCTAGTTCATGCATTTCACATGTCTAGAAATGAAATAAAAAATTATTTGGACAATATCTGACATATTTTGAAATTTGTAAAAAATCTGTCTTTTGTCCTGACCCCGGACCTTATGTGAAAACTAAGAAAAACTGAAAAGTACTAAAAAAAATCAGACCAATTTTTTTTTACTTTTTTTGCCCTAGTTCATGCATTTCACATGTCTAGAAGTGAAATAAAAAATAATTTGGACAATATCTGACAGATTTTGAAATTTGTCAAAAATCTGTCTTTTGTCCTGACCCCGGACCTTATGTGAAAACTAAGAAAAACTGAAAAGTACTAAAAAAAAATCAAACCAATTTTGTTACACTTTTTTGCACTAGTTCATGCATTTCACATGTCTAGACGTGAAATAAAAAATAATTTGGACAATATCTGACATATTTTGAAATTTGTCAAAAATCTGTCTTTTGTCCTGACCCCGGACCTTGTGTGATAACTAAGAAAAACTGAAAGGTACTAAAAAAAATCAAACCAATTTTGTTACACTTTTTTGCACTTGTTCGTGCATTTCACATGTCTAGACGTGAAATAGAAAATAATTTGGACAATATCTGACATATTTTGAAATTTGTCAAAAATCTGTCTTTTGTCCTGACCCCGGACCTTATGTGAAAACTAAGAAAAACTGAAAAGTACTAAAAAAAAATCAGACCAATTTTGTTACACTTTTTTGCACTAGTTCATGCATTTCACATGTCTAGACGTGAAATAAAAAATAATTTGGACAATATCTGACATATTTTGAAATTTGTCAAAAATCTGTCTTTTGTCCTGACCCCGGACCTTGTGTGATAACTAAGAAAAACTGAAAGGTACTAAAAAAAATCAAACCAATTTTGTTACACTTTTTTGCACTTGATCGTGCATTTCACATGTCTAGACGTGAAATAGAAAATAATTTGGACAATATCTGACATATTTTGAAATTTGTCAAAAATCTGTCTTTTGTCCTGACCCCGGACCTTATGTGAAAACTAAGAAAAACTGAAAGGTACTAAAAAAATCAAACCAATTTTGTTACACTTTTTTGCACTTGTTCATGCATTTCACATGTCTACACGTGAAATAAAAAATAATTTGGACAATACCTGACATATTTTGAAATTTGTCAAAAATCTGTCTTTTGTCCTGACCCCGGACCTTGTGAGAAAACTAAGAAAAACTGAAAGGTACTAAAAAAAATCAAACCAATTTTGTTACACTTTTTTGCACTTGTTCGTGCATTTCACATGTCTAGACGTGAAATAGAAAATAATTTGGACAATATCTGACATATTTTGAAATTTGTCAAAAATCTGTCTTTTGTCCTGACCCCGGACCTTATGTGAAAACTAAGAAAAACTGAAAAGTACTAAAAAAAATCAGACCAATTTTTTTTTCACTTTTTTGCCCTAGTTCATGCATTTCACATGTCTAGAAGTGAAATAAAATATAATTTGGACAATATCTGACATATTTTGAAATTTGTCAAAAATCTTTCTTTTGTCCTGACCCCGGACCTTATGTGAAAACTAAGAAAAACTGAAAAGTACTAAAAAAAATCAGACCAATTTTTTTACACTTTTTTTGCCCTAGTTCATGCATTTCACATGTCTAGAAGTGAAATAAAAAATAATTTGGACAATATCTGACATATTTTGAAATTTGTCAAAAATCTGTCTTTTGTCCTGACCCCGGACCTTATGTGAAAACTAAGAAAAACTGAAAGGTACTAAAAAAAATCAAACCAATTTTGTTACACTTTTTTGCCCTAGTTCATGCATTTCACATGTCTAGACGTGAAATAAAAAATAATTTGGACAATATCTGACATATTTTGAAATTTGTCAAAAATCTGTCTTTTGTCCTGACCCCGGACCTTGTGTGATAACTAAGAAAAACTGAAAGGTGCTAAAAAAAATCAAACCAATTTTGTTACACTTTTTTGCACTTGTTCGTGCATTTCACATGTCTAGACGTGAAATAAAAAATAATTTGGACAATATCTGACATATTTTGAAATTTGTCAAAAATCTGTCTTTTTTCCTGACCCCGGACCTTATGTGAAAACTAAGAAAAACTGAAAAGTACTAAAAAAAATCAGACCAATTTTGTTAGACTTTTTTGCACTAGTTCATGCATTTCACATGTCTAGACGTGAAATAAAAAATAATTTTGACAATATCTGACATATTTTGAAATTTGTCAAAAATCTGTCTTTTGTCCTGACCCCGGACCTATTGTGAAAACTAAAAAAAACTGAAAGGTACTAAAAAAAATCAAACCAATTTTTTTACACTTTTTTGCCCTAGTTCATGCATTTCACATGTCTATAAGTGAAATAAAAAATGATTTGGACAATATCTGACATATTTTGAAATTTGTCAAAAATCTGTCTTTTGTCCTGACCCCGGACCTTGTGTGATAACTAAGAAAAACTGAAAGGTACTAAAAAAAATCAAACCAATTTTGTTACACTTTTTTGCACTTGTTCGTGCATTTCACATGTCTAGACGTGAAATAGAAAATAATTTGGACAATATCTGACATATTTTGAAATTTGTCAAAAATCTGTCTTTTGTCCTGACCCCGGACCTTATGTGAAAACTAAGAAAAACTGAAAGGTACTAAAAAATATCAAACCAATATTTTTACACTTTTTTGCACTAGTTCATGCATTTCACATGTCTAGAAGTGAAATAAAAAATGATTTGGACAATATCTGAGAGATTTTGAAATTTGTCAAAAATCTGTCTTTTATCCTGACCCCGGACCTTATGTGAAAACTAAGAAAAACTGAAAAGTACTAAAAAAAATCAAACCAATTTTGTTACACTTTTTTGCACTAGTTCATGCATTTCACATGTCTAGAAATTAAATAAAAAATGATTTGGACAATATCTGACAGATTTTGAAATTTGTCAAAAATCTGTCTTTTGTCCTGACCCCGGACCTTATGTGAAAACTAAGAAAAACTGAAAAGTACTAAAAAAAATCAGACCAATTTTTTTTCACTTTTTTTGCCCTAGTTCATGCATTTCACATGTCTAGAAATGAAATAAAAAATGATTTGGACAATATCTGACAGATTTTGAAATTTGTCAAAAATCTGTCTTTTGTC
Source organism: Alosa pseudoharengus (assembly GCF_046254945.1). Classification (NCBI taxonomy): domain Eukaryota; kingdom Metazoa; phylum Chordata; class Actinopteri; order Clupeiformes; family Clupeidae; genus Alosa; species Alosa pseudoharengus. Next base: position 125,860 of record NW_027468887.1, on the reverse strand, counting down.
CTGACCCCGGACCTTATGTGAAAACTAAGAAAAACTGAAAGGTACTAAAAAATATCAAACCAATATTTTTACACTTTTTTGCACTAGTTCATGCATTTCACATGTCTAGAAGTGAAATAAAAAATGATTTGGACAATATCTGAGAGATTTTGAAATTTGTCAAAAATCTGTCTTTTATCCTGACCCCGGACCTTATGTGAAAACTAAGAAAAACTGAAAAGTACTAAAAAAAATCAAACCAATTTTGTTACACTTTTTTGCACTAGTTCATGCATTTCACATGTCTAGAAATTAAATAAAAAATGATTTGGACAATATCTGACAGATTTTGAAATTTGTCAAAAATCTGTCTTTTGTCCTGACCCCGGACCTTATGTGAAAACTAAGAAAAACTGAAAAGTACTAAAAAAAATCAGACCAATTTTTTTAAACTTTTTTTGCCCTATTTCATGCATTTCACATGTCTAGAAGTGAAATAAAAAATAATTTGGACAATATCTGGCATATTTTGAAATTTGTCAAAAATCTGTCTTCTGTCCTGACCCCGGACCTTATGTGAAAACTAAGAAAAACTTAAAGGTACTAAAAAAAATCAAACCAATTTTTTTACACTTTTTTGCCCTAGTTCATGCATTTCACATGTCTAGAAATGAAATAAAAAATTATTTGGACAATATCTGACATATTTTGAAATTTGTAAAAAATCTGTCTTTTGTCCTGACCCCGGACCTTATGTGAAAACTAAGAAAAACTGAAAAGTACTAAAAAAAATCAGACCAATTTTTTTTTACTTTTTTTGCCCTAGTTCATGCATTTCACATGTCTAGAAGTGAAATAAAAAATAATTTGGACAATATCTGACAGATTTTGAAATTTGTCAAAAATCTGTCTTTTGTCCTGACCCCGGACCTTATGTGAAAACTAAGAAAAACTGAAAAGTACTAAAAAAAAATCAAACCAATTTTGTTACACTTTTTTGCACTAGTTCATGCATTTCACATGTCTAGACGTGAAATAAAAAATAATTTGGACAATATCTGACATATTTTGAAATTTGTCAAAAATCTGTCTTTTGTCCTGACCCCGGACCTTGTGTGATAACTAAGAAAAACTGAAAGGTACTAAAAAAAATCAAACCAATTTTGTTACACTTTTTTGCACTTGTTCGTGCATTTCACATGTCTAGACGTGAAATAGAAAATAATTTGGACAATATCTGACATATTTTGAAATTTGTCAAAAATCTGTCTTTTGTCCTGACCCCGGACCTTATGTGAAAACTAAGAAAAACTGAAAAGTACTAAAAAAAAATCAGACCAATTTTGTTACACTTTTTTGCACTAGTTCATGCATTTCACATGTCTAGACGTGAAATAAAAAATAATTTGGACAATATCTGACATATTTTGAAATTTGTCAAAAATCTGTCTTTTGTCCTGACCCCGGACCTTGTGTGATAACTAAGAAAAACTGAAAGGTACTAAAAAAAATCAAACCAATTTTGTTACACTTTTTTGCACTTGATCGTGCATTTCACATGTCTAGACGTGAAATAGAAAATAATTTGGACAATATCTGACATATTTTGAAATTTGTCAAAAATCTGTCTTTTGTCCTGACCCCGGACCTTATGTGAAAACTAAGAAAAACTGAAAGGTACTAAAAAAATCAAACCAATTTTGTTACACTTTTTTGCACTTGTTCATGCATTTCACATGTCTACACGTGAAATAAAAAATAATTTGGACAATACCTGACATATTTTGAAATTTGTCAAAAATCTGTCTTTTGTCCTGACCCCGGACCTTGTGAGAAAACTAAGAAAAACTGAAAGGTACTAAAAAAAATCAAACCAATTTTGTTACACTTTTTTGCACTTGTTCGTGCATTTCACATGTCTAGACGTGAAATAGAAAATAATTTGGACAATATCTGACATATTTTGAAATTTGTCAAAAATCTGTCTTTTGTCCTGACCCCGGACCTTATGTGAAAACTAAGAAAAACTGAAAAGTACTAAAAAAAATCAGACCAATTTTTTTTTCACTTTTTTGCCCTAGTTCATGCATTTCACATGTCTAGAAGTGAAATAAAATATAATTTGGACAATATCTGACATATTTTGAAATTTGTCAAAAATCTTTCTTTTGTCCTGACCCCGGACCTTATGTGAAAACTAAGAAAAACTGAAAAGTACTAAAAAAAATCAGACCAATTTTTTTACACTTTTTTTGCCCTAGTTCATGCATTTCACATGTCTAGAAGTGAAATAAAAAATAATTTGGACAATATCTGACATATTTTGAAATTTGTCAAAAATCTGTCTTTTGTCCTGACCCCGGACCTTATGTGAAAACTAAGAAAAACTGAAAGGTACTAAAAAAAATCAAACCAATTTTGTTACACTTTTTTGCCCTAGTTCATGCATTTCACATGTCTAGACGTGAAATAAAAAATAATTTGGACAATATCTGACATATTTTGAAATTTGTCAAAAATCTGTCTTTTGTCCTGACCCCGGACCTTGTGTGATAACTAAGAAAAACTGAAAGGTGCTAAAAAAAATCAAACCAATTTTGTTACACTTTTTTGCACTTGTTCGTGCATTTCACATGTCTAGACGTGAAATAAAAAATAATTTGGACAATATCTGACATATTTTGAAATTTGTCAAAAATCTGTCTTTTGTCCTGACCCCGGACCTTATGTGAAAACTAAGAAAAACTGAAAAGTACTAAAAAAAATCAGACCAATTTTGTTAGACTTTTTTGCACTAGTTCATGCATTTCACATGTCTAGACGTGAAATAAAAAATAATTTTGACAATATCTGACATATTTTGAAATTTGTCAAAAATCTGTCTTTTGTCCTGACCCCGGACCTATTGTGAAAACTAAAAAAAACTGAAAGGTACTAAAAAAAATCAAACCAATTTTTTTACACTTTTTTGCCCTAGTTCATGCATTTCACATGTCTATAAGTGAAATAAAAAATGATTTGGACAATATCTGACATATTTTGAAATTTGTCAAAAATCTGTCTTTTGTCCTGACCCCGGACCTTGTGTGATAACTAAGAAAAACTGAAAGGTACTAAAAAAAATCAAACCAATTTTGTTACACTTTTTTGCACTTGTTCGTGCATTTCACATGTCTAGACGTGAAATAGAAAATAATTTGGACAATATCTGACATATTTTGAAATTTGTCAAAAATCTGTCTTTTGTCCTGACCCCGGACCTTATGTGAAAACTAAGAAAAACTGAAAGGTACTAAAAAATATCAAACCAATATTTTTACACTTTTTTGCACTAGTTCATGCATTTCACATGTCTAGAAGTGAAATAAAAAATGATTTGGACAATATCTGAGAGATTTTGAAATTTGTCAAAAATCTGTCTTTTATCCTGACCCCGGACCTTATGTGAAAACTAAGAAAAACTGAAAAGTACTAAAAAAAATCAAACCAATTTTGTTACACTTTTTTGCACTAGTTCATGCATTTCACATGTCTAGAAATTAAATAAAAAATGATTTGGACAATATCTGACAGATTTTGAAATTTGTCAAAAATCTGTCTTTTGTCCTGACCCCGGACCTTATGTGAAAACTAAGAAAAACTGAAAAGTACTAAAAAAAATCAGACCAATTTTTTTTCACTTTTTTTGCCCTAGTTCATGCATTTCACATGTCTAGAAATGAAATAAAAAATGATTTGGACAATATCTGACAGATTTTGAAATTTGTCAAAAATCTGTCTTTTGTCCTGACCCCGGACCTTATGTGAAAACTAAGAAAAACTGAAAGGTACTAAAAAATATCAAACCAATATTTTTACACTTTTTTGCACTAGTTCATGCATTTCACATGTCTAGAAGTGAAATAAAAAATGATTTGGACAATATCTGAGAGATTTTGAAATTTGTCAAAAATCTGTCTTTTATCCTGACCCCGGACCTTATGTGAAAACTAAGAAAAACTGAAAAGTACTAAAAAAAATCAAACCAATTTTGTTACACTTTTTTGCACTAGTTCATGCATTTCACATGTCTAGAAATTAAATAAAAAATGATTTGGACAATATCTGACAGATTTTGAAATTTGTCAAAAATCTGTCTTTTGTCCTGACCCCGGACCTTATGTGAAAACTAAGAAAAACTGAAAAGTACTAAAAAAAATCAGACCAATTTTTTTTCACATTTTTTGCCCTAGTTCATGCATTTCACATGTCTAGAAATGAAATAAAAAATGATTTGGACAATATCTTACAGATTTTGAAATTTGACAAAAATCTGTCTTTTGTCCTGACCCCGGACCTTATGTGAAAACTAAGAAAAACTGAAAAGTACTAAAAAAAATCAGACCAATTTTTTTTCACTTTTTTTGCCCTAGTTCATGCATTTCACATGTCTAGAAATGAAATAAAAAATGATTTGGACAATATCTGACAGATTTAGAAATTTGTCAAAAATCTGTCTTTTGTCCTGACCCCGGACCTTATGTGAAAACTAAGAAAAACTGAAAGGTACTAAAAAAAATCAAACCAATTTTGTTACACTTTTTTGCACTTGTTCGTGCATTTCACATGTCTAGACGTGAAATAAAAAATAATTTGGACAATATCTGACATATTTTGAAATTTGTCAAAAATCTGTCTTTTGTCCTGACCCCGGACCTTATGTGAAAACTAAGAAAAACTGAAAAGTACTAAAAAAAATCAGACCAATTTTGTTAGACTTTTTTGCACTAGTTCATGCATTTCACATGTCTAGACGTGAAATAAAAAATAATTTTGACAATATCTGACATATTTTGAAATTTGTCAAAAATCTGTCTTTTGTCCTGACCCCGGACCTTATGTGAAAACTAAGAAAAACTGAAAAGTACTAAAAAAAATCAAACCAATTTTGTTACACTTTTTTGCACTAGTTCATGCATTTCACATGTCTAGACGTGAAATAAAAAATGATTTGGACAATATCTGACATATTTTGAAATTTGTCAAAAATCTGTCTTTTGTCCTGACCCCGGACCTTATGTGAAAACTAAGAAAAACTGCAAGGTACTAAAAAAAAATCAAACCAATTTTTTCACACTTTCTTGCCCTAGTTCATGCATTTCACATGTCTAGAAATTAAATAAAAAATGATTTGGACAATATCTGACATATTTTGAAATTTGTCAAAATTGTGTCTTTTGTCCTGACCCCGGACCTTATGTGAAAACTAAGAAAAACTGCAAGGTACTAAAAAAAAATCAAACCAATTTTTTTACACTTTTTTGCCCTAGTTCATGCATTTCACATGTCTATAAGTGAAATAAAAAATGATTTGGACAATATCTGACATATTTTGAAATTTGTCAAAATTCTGTCTTTTGTCCTGACCCCGGACCTTATGTGAAAACTAAGAAAAACTGCAAGGGACTAAAAAAAAATCAAACCAATTTTTTTACACTTTTTTGCCCTAGTTCATGCATTTCACATGTCTAGAAGTGAAATAAAAAATGATTTGGACAATATCTGAGAGATTTTGAAATTTGTCAAAAATCTGTCTTTTGTCCTGACCCCGGACCTTATGTGAAAACTAAGAAAAACTGAAAAGTACTAAAAAAAATCAGACCAATTTTTTTTCACTTTTTTTGCCCTAGTTCATGCATTTCACATGTCTAGAAATGAAATAAAAAATGATTTGGACAATATCTGAGAGATTTTGAAATTTGTCAAAAATCTGTCTTTTGTCCTGACCCCGGACCTTATGTGAAAACTAAGAAAAACTGAAAAGTACTAAAAAAAATCAGACCAATTTTTTTTCACTTTTTTTGCCCTAGTTCATGCATTTCACATGTCTAGAAATGAAATAAAAAATGATTTGGACAATATCTGACAGATTTTGAAATTTGTCAAAAATCTGTCTTTTGTCCTGACCCCGGACCTTATGTGAAAACTAAGAAAAACTGAAAGGTACTAAAAAAAATCAAACCAATTTTTTTACACTTTTTTGCCCTAGTTCATGCATTTCACATGTCTATAAGTGAAATAAAAAATGATTTGGACAATATCTGACATATTTTGAAATTTGTCAAAATTCTGTCTTTTGTCCTGACCCCGGACCTTATGTGAAAACTAAGAAAAACTGAAAAGTACTAAAAAAAATCAGACCAATTTTTTTTCACTTTTTTTGCCCTAGTTCATGCATTTCACATGTCTAGAAATGAAATAAAAAATGATTTGGACAATATCTGACAGATTTTGAAATTTGTCAAAAATCTGTCTTTTGTCCTGACCCCGGACCTTATGTGAAAACTAAGAAAAACTGAAAAGTACTAAAAAAAATCAGACCAATTTTTTTTCACTTTTTTTGCCCTAGTTCATGCATTTCACATGTCTAGAAATTAAATAAAAAATGATTTGGACAATATCTGACAGATTTTGAAATTTGTCAAAAATCTGTCTTTTGTCCTGACCCCGGACCTTATGTGAAAACTAAGAAAAACTGAAAAGTACTAAAAAAAAATCAAACCAATTTTGTTACACTTTTTTGCACTAGTTCATGCATTTCACATGTCTAGACGTGAAATAAAAAATGATTTGGACAATATCTGACATATTTTGAAATTTGTCAAAATTCTGTCTTTTGTCCTGACCCCGGACCTTATGTGAAAACTAAGAAAAACTGCAAGGTACTAAAAAAAAATCAAACCAATTTTTTTACACTTTTTTGCCCTAGTTCATGCATTTCACATGTCTAGAAGTGAAATAAAAAATGATTTGGACAATATCTGACATATTTTGAAATTTGTCAAAAATCTGTCTTTTGTCCTGACCCCGGACCTTATGTGAAAACTAAGAAAAACTGCAAGGTACTAAAAAAAATCAAACCAATTTTTTCACACTTTCTTGCCCTAGTTCATGCATTTCACATGTCTAGAAATTAAATAAAAAATGATTTGGACAATATCTGACATATTTTGAAATTTGTCAAAATTGTGTCTTTTGTCCTGACCCCGGACCTTATGTGAAATATAAGAAAAACTGCAAGGGACTAAAAAAAAATCAAACCAATTTTTTTACACTTTTTTGCCCTAGTTCATGCATTTCACATGTCTATAAGTGAAATAAAAAATGATTTGGACAATATCTGACATATTTTGAAATTTGTCAAAATTCTGTCTTTTGTCCTGACCCCGGACCTTATGTGAAAACTAAGAAAAACTGCAAGGGACTAAAAAAAAATCAAACCAATTTTTTTACACTTTTTTGCCCTAGTTCATGCATTTCACATGTCTAGAAGTGAAATAAAAAATGATTTGGACAATATCTGAGAGATTTTGAAATTTGTCAAAAATCTGTCTTTTATCCTGACCCCGGACCTTATGTGAAAACTAAGAAAAACTGAAAAGTACTAAAAAAAATCAAACCAATTTTGTTACACTTTTTTGCACTAGTTCATGCATTTCACATGTCTAGAAGTGAAATAAAAAATGATTTGGACAATATCTGACATATTTTGAAATTTGTCAAAAATCTGTCTTTTGTCCTGACCCCGGACCTTATGTGAAAACTAAGAAAAACTGCAAGGTACTAAAAAAAATCAAACCAATTTTTTCACACTTTCTTGCCCTAGTTCATGCATTTCACATGTCTAGAAATTAAATAAAAAATTATTTGGACAATATCTGACATATTTTGAAATTTGTCAAAATTCTGTCTTTTGTCCTGACCCCGGACCTTATGTGAAAACTAAGAAAAACTGAAAAGTACTAAAAAAAATCAGACCAATTTTTTTTCACTTTTTTTGCCCTAGTTCATGCATTTCACATGTCTAGAAATGAAATAAAAAATGATTTGGACAATATCTGACAGATTTTGAAATTTGTCAAAAATCTGTCTTTTGTCCTGACCCCGGACCTTATGTGAAAACTAAGAAAAACTGAAAAGTACTAAAAAAAATCAGACCAATTTTTTTTCACTTTTTTTGCCCTAGTTCATGCATTTCACATGTCTAGAAATGAAATAAAAAATGATTTGGACAATATCTGACAGATTTTGAAATTTGTCAAAAATCTGTCTTTTGTCCTGACCCCGGACCTTATGTGAAAACTAAGAAAAACTGAAAGGTACTAAAAAAAATCAAACCAATATTTTTACACTTTTTTGCACTAGTTCATGCATTTCACATGTCTAGAAGTGAAATAAAAAATGATTTGGACAATATCTGAGAGATTTTGAAATTTGTCAAAAATCTGTCTTTTATCCTGACCCCGGACCTTATGTGAAAACTAAGAAAAACTGAAAAGTACTAAAAAAAATCAAACGAATTTTGTTACACTTTTTTGCACTAGTTCATGCATTTCACATGTCTAGAAATTAAATAAAAAATGATTTGGACAATATCTGACAGATTTTGAAATTTGTCAAAAATCTGTCTTTTGTCCTGACCCCGGACCTTATGTGAAAACTAAGAAAAACTGAAAAGTACTAAAAAAAAATCAAACCAATTTTGTTACACTTTTTTGCACTAGTTCATGCATTTCACATGTCTAGACGTGAAATAAAAAATGATTTGGACAATATCTGACATATTTTGAAATTTTTCAAAATTCTGTCTTTTGTCCTGACCCCGGACCTTATGTGAAAACTAAGAAAAACTGCAAGGTACTAAAAAAAAATCAAACCAATTTTTTTACACTTTTTTGCCCTAGTTCATGCATTTCACATGTCTAGAAGTGAAATAAAAAATGATTTGGACAATATCTGACATATTTTGAAATTTGTCAAAAATCTGTCTTTTGTCCTGACCCCGGACCTTATGTGAAAACTAAGAAAAACTGCAAGGGACTAAAAAAAAATCAAACCAATTTTTTTACACTTTTTTGCCCTAGTTCATGCATTTCACATGTCTAGAAGTGAAATAAAAAATGATTTGGACAATATCTGAGAGATTTTGAAATTTGTCAAAAATCTGTCTTTTATCCTGACCCCGGACCTTATGTGAAAACTAAGAAAAAATGAAAAGTACTAAAAAAAATCAAACCAATTTTGTTACACTTTTTTGCACTAGTTCATGCATTTCACATGTCTAGAAGTGAAATAAAAAATGATTTGGACAATATCTGACATATTTTGAAATTTGTCAAAAATCTGTCTTTTGTCCTGACCCCGGACCTTATGTGAAAACTAAGAAAAACTGCAAGGTACTAAAAAAAAATCAAACCAATTTTTTCACACTTTCTTGCCCTAGTTCATGCATTTCACATGTCTAGAAATTAAATAAAAAATGATTTGGACAATATCTGACATATTTTGAAATTTGTCAAAATTCTGTCTTTTGTCCTGACCCCGGACCTTATGTGAAAACTAAGAAAAACTGAAAAGTACTAAAAAAAATCAGACCAATTTTTTTTCACTTTTTTTGCCCTAGTTCATGCATTTCACATGTCTAGAAATGAAATAAAAAATGATTTGGACAATATCTGACAGATTTTGAAATTTGTCAAAAATCTGTCTTTTGTCCTGACCCCGGACCTTATGTGAAAACTAAGAAAAACTGAAAGGTACTAAAAAAAATCAAACCAATATTTTTACACTTTTTTGCACTAGTTCATGCATTTCACATGTCTAGAAGTGAAATAAAAAATGATTTGGACAATATCTGAGAGATTTTGAAATTTGTCAAAAATCTGTCTTTTATCCTGACCCCGGACCTTATGTGAAAACTAAGAAAAACTGAAAAGTACTAAAAAAAATCAAACGAATTTTGTTACACTTTTTTGCACTAGTTCATGCATTTCACATGTCTAGAAATTAAATAAAAAATGATTTGGACAATATCTGACAGATTTTGAAATTTGTCAAAAATCTGTCTTTTGTCCTGACCCCGGACCTTATGTGAAAACTAAGAAAAACTGAAAAGTACTAAAAAAAAATCAAACCAATTTTGTTACACTTTTTTGCACTAGTTCATGCATTTCACATGTCTAGACGTGAAATAAAAAATGATTTGGACAATATCTGACATATTTTGAAATTTGTCAAAATTCTGTCTTTTGTCCTGACCCCGGACCTTATGTGAAAACTAAGAAAAACTGCAAGGTACTAAAAAAAAATCAAACCAATTTTTTTACACTTTTTTGCCCTAGTTCATGCATTTCACATGTCTAGAAGTGAAATAAAAAATGATTTGGACAATATCTGACATATTTTGAAATTTGTCAAAAATCTGTCTTTTGTCCTGACCCCGGACCTTATGTGAAAACTAAGAAAAACTGCAAGGTACTAAAAAAAAATCAAACCAATTTTTTCACACTTTCTTGCCCTAGTTCATGCATTTCACATGTCTAGAAATTAAATAAAAAATGATTTGGACAATATCTGACATATTTTGAAATTTGTCAAAATTGTGTCTTTTGTCTTGACCCCGGACCTTATGTGAAATATAAGAAAAACTGCAAGGGACTAAAAAAAAATCAAACCAATTTTTTTACACTTTTTTGCCCTAGTTCATGCATTTCACATGTCTATAAGTGAAATAAAAAATGATTTGGACAATATCTGACATATTTTGAAATTTGTCAAAATTCTGTCTTTTGTCCTGACCCCGGACCTTATGTGAAAACTAAGAAAAACTGCAAGGGACTAAAAAAAAATCAAACCAATTTTTTTACACTTTTTTGCCCTAGTTCATGCATTTCACATGTCTAGAAGTGAAATAAAAAATGATTTGGACAATATCTGAGAGATTTTGAAATTTGTCAAAAATCTGTCTTTTATCCTGACCCCGGACCTTATGTGAAAACTAAGAAAAACTGAAAAGTACTAAAAAAAATCAAACCAATTTTGTTACACTTTTTTGCACTAGTTCATGCATTTCACATGTCTAGAAGTGAAATAAAAAATGATTTGGACAATATCTGACATATTTTGAAATTTGTCAAAAATCTGTCTTTTGTCCTGACCCCGGACCTTATGTGAAAACTAAGAAAAACTGAAAAGTACTAAAAAAAATCAGACCAATTTTTTTTCACTTTTTTTGCCCTAGTTCATGCATTTCACATGTCTAGAAGTGAAATAAAAAATAATTTGGACAATATCTGAGAGATTTTGAAATTTGTCAAAATTCTGTCTTTTATCCTGACCCCGGACCTTATGTGAAAACTAAGAAAAACTGAAAAGTACAAAAAAAAATCAAACCAATTTTGTTAGACTTTTTTGCACTAGTTCATGCATTTCACATGTCTAGACGTGAAATAAAAAATGATTTGGACAATATCTGACATATTTTGAAATTTGTCAAAAATCTGTCTTTTGTCCTGACCCCGGACCTTATGTGAAAACTAAAAAAAACTGAAAGGTACTAAAAAAAATCAAACCAATTTTTTTACACTTTTTTGCCCTAGTTCATGCATTTCACATGTCTAGAAGTGAAATAAAAAATGATTTGGACAATATCTGACATATTTTGAAATTTGTCAAAATTCTGTCTTTTGTCCTGACCCCGGACCTTATGTGAAAACTAAGAAAAACTGCAAGGGACTAAAAAAAAATCAAACCAATTTTTTTACACTTTTTTGCCCTAGTTCATGCATTTCACATGTCTAGAAGTGAAATAAAAAATGATTTGGACAATATCTGACATATTTTGAAATTTGTAAAAATTCTGTCTTTTGTCCTGACCCCGGACCTTATGTGAAAACTAAGAAAAACTGAAAAGTACTAAAAAAAATCAGACCAATTTTTTTTCACTTTTTTTGCCCTAGTTCATGCATTTCACATGTCTAGAAGTGAAATAAAAAATAATTTGGACAATATCTGAGAGATTTTGAAATTTGTCAAAATTCTGTCTTTTATCCTGACCCCGGACCTTATGTGAAAACTAAGAAAAACTGAAAAGTACAAAAAAAAATCAAACCAATTTTGTTACTGTTTTTTGCACTAGTTCATGCATTTCACATGTCTAGACGTGAAATAAAAAAATAATTTGGACAATATCTGACATATTTTGAAATTTGTCAAAAATCTGTCTTTTGTCCTGACCCCGGACCTTATGTGAAAACTAAAAAAAACTGAAAGGTACTAAAAAAAATCAGACCAATTTTTTTTCACTTTTTTTGCCCTAGTTCATGCATTTCACATGTCTAGAAGTGAAATAAAAAATAATTTGGACAATATCTGAGAGATTTTGAAATTTGTCAAAATTCTGTATTTTATCCTGACCCCGGACCTTATGTGAAAACTAAGAAAAACTGAAAAGTACAAAAAAAAAATCAAACCAATTTTGTTAGACTTTTTTGCACTAGTTCATGCATTTCACATGTCTAGACGTGAAATAAAAAATAATTTGGACAATATCTGACATATTTTGAAATTTGTCAAAAATCTATCTTTTGTCCTGACCCCGGACCTTATGTGAAAACTAAAAAAAACTGAAAGGTACTAAAAAAAATCAAACCAATTTTTTTACACTTTTTTGCCCTAGTTCATGCATTTCACATGTCTATAAGTGAAATAAAAAATGATTTGGACAATATCTGACATATTTTGAAATTTGTCAAAAATCTGTCTTTTGTCCTGACCCCGGACCTTATGTGAAAACTAAGAAAAACTGCAAGGTACTAAAAAAAAATCAAACCAATTTTTTTACACTTTTTTGCCCTAGTTCATGCATTTCACATGTCTAGAAGTGAAATAAAAAATGATTTGGACAATATCTGACATATTTTGAAATTTGTCAAAAATCTGTCTTTTGTCCTGACCCCGGACCTTATGTGAAAACTAAGAAAAACTGCAAGGTACTAAAAAAAAATCAAACCAATTTTTTCACACTTTCTTGCCCTAGGTCATGCATTTCACATGTCTAGAAGTGAAATAAAAAATGATTTGGACAATATCTGACATATTTTGAAATTTGTCAAAAATCTGTCTTTTGTCCTGACCCCGGACCTTATGTGAAAACTAAAAAAAACTGAAAGGTACTAAAAAAAATCAAACCAATTTTTTTACACTTTTTTGCCCTAGTTCATGCATTTCACATGTCTATAAGTGAAATAAAAAATGATTTGGACAATATCTGACATATTTTGAAATTTGTCAAAATTCTGTCTTTTGTCCTGACCCCGGACCTTATGTGAAAACTAAGAAAAACTGCAAGGTACTAAAAAAAAATCAAACCAATTTTTTTACACTTTTTTGCCCTAGTTCATGCATTTCACATGTCTAGAAGTGAAATAAAAAATGATTTGGACAATATCTGACATATTTTGAAATTTGTAAAAATTCTGTCTTTTGTCCTGACCCCGGACCTTATGTGAAAACTAAGAAAAACTGAAAAGTACTAAAAAAAATCAGACCAATTTTTTTTCACTTTTTTTGCCCTAGTTCATGCATTTCACATGTCTAGAAGTGAAATAAAAAATAATTTGGACAATATCTGAGAGATTTTGAAATTTGTCAAAATTCTGTCTTTTATCCTGACCCCGGACCTTATGTGAAAACTAAGAAAAACTGAAAAGTACAAAAAAAAATCAAACCAATTTTGTTACAGTTTTTTGCACTAGTTCATGCATTTCACATGTCTAGACGTGAAATAAAAAAATAATTTGGACAATATCTGACATATTTTGAAATTTGTCAAAAATCTGTCTTTTGTCCTGACCCCGGACCTTATGTGAAAACTAAAAAAAACTGAAAGGTACTAAAAAAAATCAGACCAATTTTTTTTCACTTTTTTTGCCCTAGTTCATGCATTTCACATGTCTAGAAGTGAAATAAAAAATAATTTGGACAATATCTGAGAGATTTTGAAATTTGTCAAAATTCTGTATTTTATCCTGACCCCGGACCTTATGTGAAAACTAAGAAAAACTGAAAAGTACAAAAAAAAAATCAAACCAATTTTGTTAGACTTTTTTGCACTAGTTCATGCATTTCACATGTCTAGACGTGAAATAAAAAATAATTTGGACAATATCTGACATATTTTGAAATTTGTCAAAAATCTATCTTTTGTCCTGACCCCGGACCTTATGTGAAAACTAAAAAAAACTGAAAGGTACTAAAAAAAATCAAACCAATTTTTTTACACTTTTTTGCCCTAGTTCATGCATTTCACATGTCTATAAGTGAAATAAAAAATGATTTGGACAATATCTGACATATTTTGAAATTTGTCAAAATTCTGTCTTTTGTCCTGACCCCGGACCTTATGTGAAAACTAAGAAAAACTGCAAGGTACTAAAAAAAAATCAAACCAATTTTTTTACACTTTTTTGCCCTAGTTCATGCATTTCACATGTCTAGAAGTGAAATAAAAAATGATTTGGACAATATCTGACATATTTTGAAATTTGTCAAAAATCTGTCTTTTGTCCTGACCCCGGACCTTATGTGAAAACTAAGAAAAACTGCAAGGTACTAAAAAAAAATCAAACCAATTTTTTCACACTTTCTTGCCCTAGGTCATGCATTTCACATGTCTAGAAGTGAAATAAAAAATGATTTGGACAATATCTGACATATTTTGAAATTTGTCAAAAATCTGTCTTTTGTCCTGACCCCGGACCTTATGTGAAAACTAAAAAAAACTGAAAGGTACTAAAAAAAATCAAACCAATTTTTTTACACTTTTTTGCCCTAGTTCATGCATTTCACATGTCTATAAGTGAAATAAAAAATGATTTGGACAATATCTGACATATTTTGAAATTTGTCAAAATTCTGTCTTTTGTCCTGACCCCGGACCTTATGTGAAAACTAAGAAAAACTGCAAGGTACTAAAAAAAAATCAAACCAATTTTTTTACACTTTTTTGCCCTAGTTCATGCATTTCACATGTCTAGAAGTGAAATAAAAAATGATTTGGACAATATCTGACATATTTTGAAATTTGTCAAAAATCTGTCTTTTGTCCTGACCCCGGACCTTATGTGAAAACTAAGAAAAACTGCAAGGTACTAAAAAAAAATCAAACCAATTTTTTCACACTTTCTTGCCCTAGGTCATGCATTTCACATGTCTAGAAGTGAAATAAAAAATGATTTGGACAATATCTGACATATTTTGAAATTTGTCAAAAATCTGTCTTTTGTCCTGACCCCGGACCTTATGTGAAAACTAAGAAAAACTGCAAGGTACTAAAAAAAAATCAAACCAATTTTTTCACACTTTCTTGCCCTAGGTCATGCATTTCACATGTCTAGAAGTGAAATAAAAAATGATTTGGACAATATCTGACATATTTTGAAATTTGTAAAAATTCTGTCTTTTGTCCTGACCCCGGACCTTATGTGAAAACTAAGAAAAACTGAAAAGTACTAAAAAAAATCAAACCAATTTTGTTACACTTTTTTGCACTAGTTCATGCATTTCACATGTCTAGACGTGAAATAAAAAATAATTTGGACAATATCTGACATATTTTGAAATTTGTCAAAAATCTGTCTTTTGTCCTGACCCCGGACCTTATGTGAAAACTAAGAAAAACTGCAAGGGACTAAAAAAAAATCAAACCAATTTTTTTACACTTTTTTGCCCTAGTTCATGCATTTCACATGTCTAGAAGTGAAATAAAAAATGATTTGGACAATATCTGACATATTTTGAAATTTGTAAAAATTCTGTCTTTTGTCCTGACCCCGGACCTTATGTGAAAACTAAGAAAAACTGCAAGGTACTAAAAAAAAATCAAACCAATTTTTTCACACTTTCTTGCCCTAGGTCATGCATTTCACATGTCTAGAAGTGAAATAAAAAATGATTTGGACAATATCTGACATATTTTGAAATTTGTAAAAATTCTGTCTTTTGTCCTGACCCCGGACCTTATGTGAAAACTAAGAAAAACTGAAAAGTACTAAAAAAAATCAGACCAATTTTTTTTTCACTTTTTTTGCCCTAGTTCATGCATTTCACATGTCTAGACGTGAAATAAAAAATAATTTGGACAATAGCTGACATATTTTGAAATTTGTCAAAAATCTATCTTTTGTCCTGACCCCGGACCTTATGTGAAAACTAAAAAAAACTGAAAGGTACAAAAAAAAATCAAACCAATTTTTTGACACTTTTTTGCCCTAGTTCATGCATTTCACATGTCTATAAGTGAAATAAAAAATGATTTGGACAATATCTGACATATTTTGAAATTTGTCAAAATTCTGTCTTTTGTCCTGACCCCGGACCTTATGTGAAAACTAAGAAAAACTGAAAGGTACTAAAAAAAATCAAACCAATATTTGTACACTTTTTTGCACTAGTTCATGCATTTCACATGTCTAGAAGTGAAATAAAAAATGATTTGGACAATATCTGAGAGATTTTGAAATTTGTCAAAAATCTGTCTTTTATCCTGACCCCGGACCTTATGTGAAAACTAAGAAAAACTGAAAAGTACTAAAAAAAATCAAACCAATTTTGTTACACTTTTTTGCACTAGTTCATGCATTTCACATGTCTAGAAATTAAATAAAAAATGATTTGGACAATATCTGACAGATTTTGAAATTTGTCAAAATTCTGTCTTTTGTCCTGACCCCGGACCTTATGTGAAAACTAAGAAAAACTGCAAGGTACTAAAAAAAAATCAAACCAATTTTTTTACACTTTTTTGCCCTAGTTCATGCATTTCACATGTCTATAAGTGAAATAAAAAATGATTTGGACAATATCTGACAGATTTTGAAATTTGTCAGAAATCTGTATTTTGTCCTGACCCCGGACCTTATGTGAAAACTAAGAAAAACTGAAAAGTACTACAAAAAATCAGACCAATTTTTTTTCACTTTTTTTGCCCTAGTTCATGCATTTCACATGTCTAGAAATGAAATAAAAAATGATTTGGACAATATCTGACAGATTTTGAAATTTGACAAAAATCTGTCTTTTGTCCTGACCCCGGACCTTATGTGAAAACTAAGAAAAACTGAAAAGTACTAAAAAAAATCAGACCAATTTTTTTTCACTTTTTTTGCCCTAGTTCATGCATTTCACATGTCTAGAAATGAAATAAAAAATGATTTGGACAATATCTGACAGATTTTGAAATTTGTCAAAAATCTGTCTTTTGTCCTGACCCCGGACCTTATGTGAAAACTAAGAAAAACTGCAAGGTACTAAAAAAAAATCAAACCAATTTTTTTACACTTTTTTGCCCTAGTTCATGCATTTCACATGTCTATAAGTGAAATAAAAAATGATTTGGACAATATCTGACAGATTTTGAAATTTGTCAGAAATCTGTATTTTGTCCTGACCCCGGACCTTATGTGAAAACTAAGAAAAACTGAAAAGTACTAAAAAAAATCAGACCAATTTTTTTTCACTTTTTTTGCCCTAGTTCATGCATTTCACATGTCTAGAAATGAAATAAAAAATGATTTGGACAATATCTGACAGATTTTGAAATTTGACAAAAATCTGTCTTTTGTCCTGACCCCGGACCTTATGTGAAAACTAAGAAAAACTGAAAAGTACTAAAAAAAATCAGACCAATTTTTTTTCACTTTTTTTGCCCTAGTTCATGCATTTCACATGTCTAGAAATGAAATAAAAAATGATTTGGACAATATCTGACAGATTTTGAAATTTGTCAAAAATCTGTCTTTTGTCCTGACCCCGGACCTTATGTGAAAACTAAGAAAAACTGAAAGGTACTAAAAAAAATCAAACCAATATTTTTACACTTTTTTGCACTAGTTCATGCATTTCACATGTCTAGAAGTGAAATAAAAAATGATTTGGACAATATCTGAGAGATTTTGAAATTTGTCAAAAATCTGTCTTTTATCCTGACCCCGGACCTTATGTGAAAACTAAGAAAAACTGAAAAGTACTAAAAAAAATCAAACCAATTTTGTTACACTTTTTTGCACTAGTTCATGCATTTCACATGTCTAGAAATTAAATAAAAAATGATTTGGACAATATCTGAGAGATTTTGAAATTTGTCAAAAATCTGTCTTTTATCCTGACCCCGGACCTTATGTGAAAACTAAGAAAAACTGAAAAGTACTAAAAAAAATCAAACCAATTTTGTTACACTTTTTTGCACTAGTTCATGCATTTCACATGTCTAGAAATTAAATAAAAAATGATTTGGACAATATCTGACAGATTTAGAAATTTGTCAGAAATCTGTATTTTGTCCTGACCCCGGAACTTATGTGAAAACTAAGAAAAACTGAAAAGTACTAAAAAAAATCAGACCAATTTTTTTTCACTTTTTTTGCCCTAGTTCATGCATTTCACATGTCTAGAAATGAAATAAAAAATGATTTGGACAATATCTGACAGATTTTGAAATTTGTCAAAAATCTGTCTTTTGTCCTGACCCCGGACCTTATGTGAAAACTAAGAAAAACTGAAAGGTACTAAAAAAAATCAAACCAATATTTTTACACTTTTTTGCACTAGTTCATGCATTTCACATGTCTAGAAGTGAAATAAAAAATGATTTGGACAATATCTGAGAGATTTTGAAATTTGTCAAAAATCTGTCTTTTATCCTGACCCCGGACCTTATGTGAAAACTAAGAAAAACTGAAAAGTACTAAAAAAAATCAAACCAATTTTGTTACACTTTTTTGCACTAGTTCATGCATTTCACATGTCTAGAAATTAAATAAAAAATGATTTGGACAATATCTGACAGATTTTGAAATTTGTCAAAAATCTGTCTTTTGTCCTGACCCCGGACCTTATGTGAAAACTAAGAAAAACTGAAAAGTACTAAAAAAAATCAGACCAATTTTGTTAGATTTTTTGCACTAGTTCATGCATTTCACATGTCTAGACGTGAAATAAAAAATAATTTTGACAATATCTGACATATTTTGAAATTTGTCAAAAATCTGTCTTTTGTCCTGACCCCGGACCTTATGTGAAAACTAAAAAAAACTGAAAGGTACTAAAAAAAATCAAACCAATTTTTTTACACTTTTTTGCCCTAGTTCATGCATTTTACATGTCTATAAGTGAAATAAAAAATGATTTGGACAATATCTGACATATTTTGAAATTTGTCAAAAATCTGTCTTTTGTCCTGACCCCGGACCTTATGTGAAAACTAAGAAAAACTGAAAAGTACAAAAAAAAAATCAAACCAATTTTGTTAGACTTTTTTGCACTAGTTCATGCATTTCACATGTCTAGACGTGAAATAAAAAATAATTTGGACAATATCTGACATATTTTGAAATTTGTCAAAATTCTGTCTTTTGTCCTGACCCGGACCTTATGTGAAAACTAAGAAAAACTGCAAGGTACTAAAAAAAAATCAAACCAATTTTTTTACACTTTTTTGCCCTAGTTCATGCATTTCACATGTCTATAAGTGAAATAAAAAATGATTTGGACAATATCTGACAGATTTTGAAATTTGTCAGAAATCTGTATTTTGTCCTGACCCCGGACCTTATGTGAAAACTAAGAAAAACTGAAAAGTACTAAAAAAAATCAGACCAATTTTTTTTCACTTTTTTTGCCCTAGTTCATGCATTTCACATGTCTAGAAATGAAATAAAAAATGATTTGGACAATATCTGACATATTTTGAAATTTGTCAAAATTCTGTCTTTTGTCCTGACCCCGGACCTTATGTGAAAACTAAGAAAAACTGCAAGGTACTAAAAAAAAATCAAACCAATTTTTTTACACTTTTTTGCCCTAGTTCATGCATTTCACATGTCTAGAAGTGAAATAAAAAATGATTTGGACAATATCTGACATATTTAGAAATTTGTCAAAAATCTGTCTTTTGTCCTGACCCCGGACCTTATGTGAAAACTAAGAAAAACTGCAAGGTACTAAAAAAAAATCAAACCAATTTTTTTACACTTTTTTGCCCTAGTTCATGCATTTCACATGTCTAGAAGTGAAATAAAAAATGATTTGGACAATATCTGACATATTTAGAAATTTGTCAAAAATCTGTCTTTTGTCCTGACCCCGGACCTTATGTGAAAACTAAGAAAAACTGAAAAGTACTAAAAAAAATCAGACCAATTTTGTTAGACTTTTTTGCACTAGTTCATGCATTTCACATGTCTAGACGTGAAATAAAAAATAATTTGGACAATATCTGACATATTTTGAAATTTGTCAAAAATCTATCTTTTGTCCTGACCCCGGACCTTATGTGAAAACTAAAAAAAACTGAAAGGTACTAAAAAAAATCAAACCAATTTTTTGACACTTTTTTGCCCTAGTTCATGCATTTCACATGTCTATAAGTGAAATAAAAAATGATTTGGACAATATCTGACATATTTTGAAATTTGTCAAAATTCTGTCTTTTGTCCTGACCCCGGACCTTATGTGAAAACTAAGAAAAACTGAAAGGTACTAAAAAAAATCAAACCAATATTTGTACACTTTTTTGCACTAGTTCATGCATTTCACATGTCTAGAAGTGAAATAAAAAATGATTTGGACAATATCTGAGAGATTTTGAAATTTGTCAAAAATCTGTCTTTTATCCTGACCCCGGACCTTATGTGAAAACTAAGAAAAACTGAAAAGTACTAAAAAAAATCAAACCAATTTTGTTACACTTTTTTGCCCTAGTTCATGCATTTCACATGTCTAGACGTGAAATAAAAAATAATTTTGACAATATCTGACATATTTTGAAATTTGTCAAAAATCTGTCTTTTGTCCTGACCCCGGACCTTATGTGAAAACTAAAAAAAACTGAAAGGTACTAAAAAAAATCAAACCAATTTTTTTACACTTTTTTGCCCTAGTTCATGCATTTTACATGTCTATAAGTGAAATAAAAAATGATTTGGACAATATCTGACATATTTTGAAATTTGTCAAAAATCTGTCTTTTGTCCTGACCCCGGACCTTATGTGAAAACTAAGAAAAACTGAAAAGTACAAAAAAAAATCAAACCAATTTTGTTAGACTTTTTTGCACTAGTTCATGCATTTCACATGTCTAGACGTGAAATAAAAAATAATTTGGACAATATCTGACATATTTTGAAATTTGTCAAAATTCTGTCTTTTGTCCTGACCCGGACCTTATGTGAAAACTAAGAAAAACTGCAAGGTACTAAAAAAAAATCAAACCAATTTTTTTACACTTTTTTGCCCTAGTTCATGCATTTCACATGTCTATAAGTGAAATAAAAAATGATTTGGACAATATCTGACAGATTTTGAAATTTGTCAGAAATCTGTATTTTGTCCTGACCCCGGACCTTATGTGAAAACTAAGAAAAACTGAAAAGTACTAAAAAAAATCAGACCAATTTTTTTTCACTTTTTTTGCCCTAGTTCATGCATTTCACATGTCTAGAAATGAAATAAAAAATGATTTGGACAATATCTGACATATTTTGAAATTTGTCAAAATTCTGTCTTTTGTCCTGACCCCGGACCTTATGTGAAAACTAAGAAAAACTGCAAGGTACTAAAAAAAAATCAAACCAATTTTTTTACACTTTTTTGCCCTAGTTCATGCATTTCACATGTCTAGAAGTGAAATAAAAAATGATTTGGACAATATCTGACATATTTAGAAATTTGTCAAAAATCTGTCTTTTGTCCTGACCCCGGACCTTATGTGAAAACTAAGAAAAACTGCAAGGTACTAAAAAAAAATCAAACCAATTTTTTTACACTTTTTTGCCCTAGTTCATGCATTTCACATGTCTAGAAGTGAAATAAAAAATGATTTGGACAATATCTGACATATTTAGAAATTTGTCAAAAATCTGTCTTTTGTCCTGACCCCGGACCTTATGTGAAAACTAAGAAAAACTGAAAAGTACTAAAAAAAATCAGACCAATTTTGTTAGACTTTTTTGCACTAGTTCATGCATTTCACATGTCTAGACGTGAAATAAAAAATAATTTGGACAATATCTGACATATTTTGAAATTTGTCAAAAATCTATCTTTTGTCCTGACCCCGGACCTTATGTGAAAACTAAAAAAAACTGAAAGGTACTAAAAAAAATCAAACCAATTTTTTGACACTTTTTTGCCCTAGTTCATGCATTTCACATGTCTATAAGTGAAATAAAAAATGATTTGGACAATATCTGACATATTTTGAAATTTGTCAAAATTCTGTCTTTTGTCCTGACCCCGGACCTTATGTGAAAACTAAGAAAAACTGAAAGGTACTAAAAAAAATCAAACCAATATTTGTACACTTTTTTGCACTAGTTCATGCATTTCACATGTCTAGAAGTGAAATAAAAAATGATTTGGACAATATCTGAGAGATTTTGAAATTTGTCAAAAATCTGTCTTTTATCCTGACCCCGGACCTTATGTGAAAACTAAGAAAAACTGAAAAGTACTAAAAAAAATCAAACCAATTTTGTTACACTTTTTTGCACTAGTTCATGCATTTCACATGTCTAGAAATTAAATAAAAAATGATTTGGACAATATCTGACAGATTTTGAAATTTGTCAAAATTCTGTCTTTTGTCCTGACCCCGGACCTTATGTGAAAACTAAGAAAAACTGCAAGGTACTAAAAAAAAATCAAACCAATTTTTTTACACTTTTTTGCCCTAGTTCATGCATTTCACATGTCTATAAGTGAAATAAAAAATGATTTGGACAATATCTGACAGATTTTGAAATTTGTCAGAAATCTGTATTTTGTCCTGACCCCGGACCTTATGTGAAAACTAAGAAAAACTGAAAAGTACTAAAAAAAATCAGACCAATTTTTTTTCACTTTTTTTGCCCTAGTTCATGCATTTCACATGTCTAGAAATGAAATAAAAAATGATTTGGACAATATCTGACAGATTTTGAAATTTGACAAAAATCTGTCTTTTGTCCTGACCCCGGACCTTATGTGAAAACTAAGAAAAACTGAAAAGTACTAAAAAAAATCAGACCAATTTTTTTTCACTTTTTTTGCCCTAGTTCATGCATTTCACATGTCTAGAAATGAAATAAAAAATGATTTGGACAATATCTGACAGATTTTGAAATTTGTCAAAAATCTGTCTTTTGTCCTGACCCCGGACCTTATGTGAAAACTAAGAAAAACTGAAAGGTACTAAAAAAAATCAAACCAATATTTTTACACTTTTTTGCACTAGTTCATGCATTTCACATGTCTAGAAGTGAAATAAAAAATGATTTGGACAATATCTGAGAGATTTTGAAATTTGTCAAAAATCTGTCTTTTATCCTGACCCCGGACCTTATGTGAAAACTAAGAAAAACTGAAAAGTACTAAAAAAAATCAAACCAATTTTGTTACACTTTTTTGCACTAGTTCATGCATTTCACATGTCTAGAAATTAAATAAAAAATGATTTGGACAATATCTGACAGATTTTGAAATTTGTCAAAAATCTGTCTTTTGTCCTGACCCCGGACCTTATGTGAAAACTAAGAAAAACTGAAAAGTACTAAAAAAAATCAGACCAATTTTGTTAGATTTTTTGCACTAGTTCATGCATTTCACATGTCTAGACGTGAAATAAAAAATAATTTTGACAATATCTGACATATTTTGAAATTTGTCAAAAATCTGTCTTTTGTCCTGACCCCGGACCTTATGTGAAAACTAAGAAAAACTGCAAGGTACTAAAAAAAATCAAACCAATTTTTTTACACTTTTTTGCCCTAGTTCATGCATTTTACATGTCTATAAGTGAAATAAAAAATGATTTGGACAATATCTGACATATTTTGAAATTTGTCAAAAATCTGTCTTTTGTCCTGACCCCGGACCTTATGTGAAAACTAAGAAAAACTGAAAAGTACAAAAAAAAAATCAAACCAATTTTGTTAGACTTTTTTGCACTAGTTCATGCATTTCACATGTCTAGACGTGAAATAAAAAATAATTTGGACAATATCTGACATATTTTGAAATTTGTCAAAATTCTGTCTTTTGTCCTGACCCCGGACCTTATGTGAAAACTAAGAAAAACTGCAAGGTACTAAAAAAAAATCAAACCAATTTTTTTACACTTTTTTGCCCTAGTTCATGCATTTCACATGTCTATAAGTGAAATAAAAAATGATTTGGACAATATCTGACAGATTTTGAAATTTGTCAGAAATCTGTATTTTGTCCTGACCCCGGACCTTATGTGAAAACTAAGAAAAACTGAAAAGTACTAAAAAAAATCAGACCAATTTTTTTTCACTTTTTTTGCCCTAGTTCATGCATTTCACATGTCTAGAAATGAAATAAAAAATGATTTGGACAATATCTGACATATTTTGAAATTTGTCAAAATTCTGTCTTTTGTCCTGACCCCGGACCTTATGTGAAAACTAAGAAAAACTGCAAGGTACTAAAAAAAAATCAAACCAATTTTTTTACACTTTTTTGCCCTAGTTCATGCATTTCACATGTCTAGAAGTGAAATAAAAAATGATTTGGACAATATCTGACATATTTAGAAATTTGTCAAAAATCTGTCTTTTGTCCTGACCCCGGACCTTATGTGAAAACTAAGAAAAACTGCAAGGTACTAAAAAAAAATCAAACCAATTTTTTTACACTTTTTTGCCCTAGTTCATGCATTTCACATGTCTAGAAGTGAAATAAAAAATTATTTGGACAATATCTGACATATTTAGAAATTTGTCAAAAATCTGTCTTTTGTCCTGACCCCGGACCTTATGTGAAAACTAAGAAAAACTGAAAAGTACTAAAAAAAATCAGACCAATTTTGTTAGACTTTTTTGCACTAGTTCATGCATTTCACATGTCTAGACGTGAAATAAAAAATAATTTGGACAATATCTGACATATTTTGAAATTTGTCAAAAATCTATCTTTTGTCCTGACCCCGGACCTTATGTGAAAACTAAAAAAAACTGAAAGGTACTAAAAAAAATCAAACCAATTTTTTGACACTTTTTTGCCCTAGTTCATGCATTTCACATGTCTATAAGTGAAATAAAAAATGATTTGGACAATATCTGACATATTTTGAAATTTGTCAAAATTCTGTCTTTTGTCCTGACCCCGGACCTTATGTGAAAACTAAGAAAAACTGAAAGGTACTAAAAAAAATCAAACCAATATTTGTACACTTTTTTGCACTAGTTCATGCATTTCACATGTCTAGAAGTGAAATAAAAAATGATTTGGACAATATCTGAGAGATTTTGAAATTTGTCAAAAATCTGTCTTTTATCCTGACCCCGGACCTTATGTGAAAACTAAGAAAAACTGAAAAGTACTAAAAAAAATCAAACCAATTTTGTTACACTTTTTTGCACTAGTTCATGCATTTCACATGTCTAGAAATTAAATAAAAAATGATTTGGACAATATCTGACAGATTTTGAAATTTGTCAAAATTCTGTCTTTTGTCCTGACCCCGGACCTTATGTGAAAACTAAGAAAAACTGCAAGGTACTAAAAAAAAATCAAACCAATTTTTTTACACTTTTTTGCCCTAGTTCATGCATTTCAAATGTCTATAAGTGAAATAAAAAATGATTTGGACAATATCTGACAGATTTTGAAATTTGTCAGAAATCTGTATTTTGTCCTGACCCCGGACCTTATGTGAAAACTAAGAAAAACTGAAAAGTACTAAAAAAAATCAGACCAATTTTTTTTCACTTTTTTTGCCCTAGTTCATGCATTTCACATGTCTAGAAATGAAATAAAAAATGATTTGGACAATATCTGACAGATTTTGAAATTTGACAAAAATCTGTCTTTTGTCCTGACCCCGGACCTTATGTGAAAACTAAGAAAAACTGAAAGGTACTAAAAAAAATCAAACCAATATTTTTACACTTTTTTGCACTAGTTCATGCATTTCACATGTCTAGAAGTGAAATAAAAAATGATTTGGACAATATCTGAGAGATTTTGAAATTTGTCAAAAATCTGTCTTTTATCCTGACCCCGGACCTTATGTGAAAACTAAGAAAAACTGAAAAGTACTAAAAAAAATCAAACCAATTTTGTTACACTTTTTTGCACTAGTTCATGCATTTCACATGTCTAGAAATTAAATAAAAAATGATTTGGACAATATCTGACAGATTTTGAAATTTGTCAAAAATCTGTCTTTTGTCCTGACCCCGGACCTTATGTGAAAACTAAGAAAAACTGAAAAGTACTAAAAAAAATCAGACCAATTTTGTTAGATTTTTTGCACTAGTTCATGCATTTCACATGTCTAGACGTGAAATAAAAAATAATTTTGACAATATCTGACATATTTTGAAATTTGTCAAAAATCTGTCTTTTGTCCTGACCCCGGACCTTATGTGAAAACTAAAAAAAACTGAAAGGTACTAAAAAAAATCAAACCAATTTTTTTACACTTTTTTGCCCTAGTTCATGCATTTTACATGTCTATAAGTGAAATAAAAAATGATTTGGACAATATCTGACATATTTTGAAATTTGTCAAAAATCTGTCTTTTGTCCTGACCCCGGACCTTATGTGAAAACTAAGAAAAACTGAAAAGTACAAAAAAAAAATCAAACCAATTTTGTTAGACTTTTTTGCACTAGTTCATGCATTTCACATGTCTAGACGTGAAATAAAAAATAATTTGGACAATATCTGACATATTTTGAAATTTGTCAAAATTCTGTCTTTTGTCCTGACCCCGGACCTTATGTGAAAACTAAGAAAAACTGCAAGGTACTAAAAAAAAATCAAACCAATTTTTTTACACTTTTTTGCCCTAGTTCATGCATTTCACATGTCTATAAGTGAAATAAAAAATGATTTGGACAATATCTGACAGATTTTGAAATTTGTCAGAAATCTGTATTTTGTCCTGACCCCGGACCTTATGTGAAAACTAAGAAAAACTGAAAAGTACTAAAAAAAATCAGACCAATTTTTTTTCACTTTTTTTGCCCTAGTTCATGCATTTCACATGTCTAGAAATGAAATAAAAAATGATTTGGACAATATCTGACATATTTTGAAATTTGTCAAAATTCTGTCTTTTGTCCTGACCCCGGACCTTATGTGAAAACTAAGAAAAACTGCAAGGTACTAAAAAAAAATCAAACCAATTTTTTTACACTTTTTTGCCCTAGTTCATGCATTTCACATGTCTAGAAGTGAAATAAAAAATGATTTGGACAATATCTGACATATTTAGAAATTTGTCAAAAATCTGTCTTTTGTCCTGACCCCGGACCTTATGTGAAAACTAAGAAAAACTGAAAAGTACTAAAAAAAATCAGACCAATTTTGTTAGACTTTTTTGCACTAGTTCATGCATTTCACATGTCTAGACGTGAAATAAAAAATAATTTGGACAATATCTGACATATTTTGAAATTTGTCAAAAATCTATCTTTTGTCCTGACCCCGGACCTTATGTGAAAACTAAAAAAAACTGAAAGGTACTAAAAAAAATCAAACCAATTTTTTGACACTTTTTTGCCCTAGTTCATGCATTTCACATGTCTATAAGTGAAATAAAAAATGATTTGGACAATATCTGACATATTTTGAAATTTGTCAAAATTCTGTCTTTTGTCCTGACCCCGGACCTTATGTGAAAACTAAGAAAAACTGAAAGGTACTAAAAAAAATCAAACCAATATTTGTACACTTTTTTGCACTAGTTCATGCATTTCACATGTCTAGAAGTGAAATAAAAAATGATTTGGACAATATCTGAGAGATTTTGAAATTTGTCAAAAATCTGTCTTTTATCCTGACCCCGGACCTTATGTGAAAACTAAGAAAAACTGAAAAGTACTAAAAAAAATCAAACCAATTTTGTTACACTTTTTTGCACTAGTTCATGCATTTCACATGTCTAGAAATTAAATAAAAAATGATTTGGACAATATCTGACATATTTTGAAATTTGTCAAAATTCTGTCTTTTGTCCTGACCCCGGACCTTATGTGAAAACTAAGAAAAACTGCAAGGTACTAAAAAAAAATCAAACCAATTTTTTTACACTTTTTTGCCCTAGTTCATGCATTTCACATGTCTAGAAGTGAAATAAAAAATGATTTGGACAATATCTGACATATTTAGAAATTTGTCAAAAATCTGTCTTTTGTCCTGACCCCGGACCTTATGTGAAAACTAAGAAAAACTGAAAAGTACTAAAAAAAATCAGACCAATTTTGTTAGACTTTTTTGCACTAGTTCATGCATTTCACATGTCTAGACGTGAAATAAAAAATAATTTGGACAATATCTGACATATTTTGAAATTTGTCAAAAATCTATCTTTTGTCCTGACCCCGGACCTTATGTGAAAACTAAAAAAAACTGAAAGGTACTAAAAAAAATCAAACCAATTTTTTGACACTTTTTTGCCCTAGTTCATGCATTTCACATGTCTATAAGTGAAATAAAAAATGATTTGGACAATATCTGACATATTTTGAAATTTGTCAAAATTCTGTCTTTTGTCCTGACCCCGGACCTTATGTGAAAACTAAGAAAAACTGAAAGGTACTAAAAAA
Source organism: Alosa pseudoharengus (assembly GCF_046254945.1). NCBI lineage: Eukaryota > Metazoa > Chordata > Actinopteri > Clupeiformes > Clupeidae > Alosa > Alosa pseudoharengus. The sequence goes on along the minus strand of NW_027468887.1, from coordinate 97,447 downwards.
AATCAAACCAATATTTGTACACTTTTTTGCACTAGTTCATGCATTTCACATGTCTAGAAGTGAAATAAAAAATGATTTGGACAATATCTGAGAGATTTTGAAATTTGTCAAAAATCTGTCTTTTATCCTGACCCCGGAACTTATGTGAAAACTAAGAAAAACTGAAAAGTACTAAAAAAAATCAAACCAATTTTGTTACACTTTTTTGCACTAGTTCATGCATTTCACATGTCTAGAAATTAAATAAAAAATGATTTGGACAATATCTGACAGATTTTGAAATTTGTCAAAAATCTGTCTTTTGTCCTGACCCCGGACCTTATGTGAAAACTAAGAAAAACTGAAAAGTACTAAAAAAAATCAGACCAATTTTGTTAGATTTTTTGCACTAGTTCATGCATTTCACATGTCTAGACGTGAAATAAAAAATAATTTTGACAATATCTGACATATTTTGAAATTTGTCAAAAATCTGTCTTTTGTCCTGACCCCGGACCTTATGTGAAAACTAAAAAAAACTGAAAGGTACTAAAAAAAATCAAACCAATTTTTTTACACTTTTTTGCCCTAGTTCATGCATTTCACATGTCTATAAGTGAAATAAAAAATGATTTGGACAATATCTGACATATTTTGAAATTTGTCAAAAATCTGTCTTTTGTCCTGACCCCGGACCTTATGTGAAAACTAAGAAAAACTGAAAAGTACAAAAAAAAAATCAAACCAATTTTGTTAGACTTTTTTGCACTAGTTCATGCATTTCACATGTCTAGACGTGAAATAAAAAATAATTTGGACAATATCTGACATATTTTGAAATTTGTCAAAATTCTGTCTTTTGTCCTGACCCCGGACCTTATGTGAAAACTAAGAAAAACTGCAAGGTACTAAAAAAAAATCAAACCAATTTTTTTACACTTTTTTGCCCTAGTTCATGCATTTCACATGTCTATAAGTGAAATAAAAAATTATTTGGACAATATCTGACAGATTTTGAAATTTGTCAGAAATCTGTATTTTGTCCTGACCCCGGACCTTATGTGAAAACTAAGAAAAACTGAAAAGTACTAAAAAAAATCAGACCAATTTTTTTTCACTTTTTTTGCCCTAGTTCATGCATTTCACATGTCTAGAAATGAAATAAAAAATGATTTGGACAATATCTGACAGATTTTGAAATTTGACAAAAATCTGTCTTTTGTCCTGACCCCGGACCTTATGTGAAAACTAAGAAAAACTGAAAAGTACTAAAAAAAATCAGACCAATTTTTTTTCACTTTTTTTGCCCTAGTTCATGCATTTCACATGTCTAGAAATGAAATAAAAAATGATTTGGACAATATCTGACAGATTTTGAAATTTGTCAAAAATCTGTCTTTTGTCCTGACCCCGGACCTTATGTGAAAACTAAGAAAAACTGAAAGGTACTAAAAAAAATCAAACCAATATTTTTACACTTTTTTGCACTAGTTCATGCATTTCACATGTCTAGAAGTGAAATAAAAAATGATTTGGACAATATCTGAGAGATTTTGAAATTTGTCAAAAATCTGTCTTTTATCCTGACCCCGGACCTTATGTGAAAACTAAGAAAAACTGAAAAGTACTAAAAAAAATCAAACCAATTTTGTTACACTTTTTTGCACTAGTTCATGCATTTCACATGTCTAGAAATTAAATAAAAAATGATTTGGACAATATCTGACAGATTTTGAAATTTGTCAAAAATCTGTCTTTTGTCCTGACCCCGGACCTTATGTGAAAACTAAGAAAAACTGAAAAGTACTAAAAAAAATCAGACCAATTTTGTTAGATTTTTTGCACTAGTTCATGCATTTCACATGTCTAGACGTGAAATAAAAAATAATTTTGACAATATCTGACATATTTTGAAATTTGTCAAAAATCTGTCTTTTGTCCTGACCCCGGACCTTATGTGAAAACTAAAAAAAACTGAAAGGTACTAAAAAAAATCAAACCAATTTTTTTACACTTTTTTGCCCTAGTTCATGCATTTCACATGTCTATAAGTGAAATAAAAAATGATTTGGACAATATCTGACATATTTTGAAATTTGTCAAAAATCTGTCTTTTGTCCTGACCCCGGACCTTATGTGAAAACTAAGAAAAACTGAAAAGTACAAAAAAAAAATCAAACCAATTTTGTTAGACTTTTTTGCACTAGTTCATGCATTTCACATGTCTAGACGTGAAATAAAAAATAATTTGGACAATATCTGACATATTTTGAAATTTGTCAAAATTCTGTCTTTTGTCCTGACCCCGGACCTTATGTGAAAACTAAGAAAAACTGCAAGGTACTAAAAAAAAATCAAACCAATTTTTTTACACTTTTTTGCCCTAGTTCATGCATTTCACATGTCTATAAGTGAAATAAAAAATGATTTGGACAATATCTGACAGATTTTGAAATTTGTCAGAAATCTGTATTTTGTCCTGACCCCGGACCTTATGTGAAAACTAAGAAAAACTGAAAAGTACTAAAAAAAATCAGACCAATTTTTTTTCACTTTTTTTGCCCTAGTTCATGCATTTCACATGTCTAGATATGAAATAAAAAATGATTTGGACAATATCTGACAGATTTTGAAATTTGACAAAAATCTGTCTTTTGTCCTGACCCCGGACCTTATGTGAAAACTAAGAAAAACTGAAAAGTACTAAAAAAAATCAGACCAATTTTTTTTCACTTTTTTTGCCCTAGTTCATGCATTTCACATGTCTAGAAATGAAATAAAAAATGATTTGGACAATATCTGACAGATTTTGAAATTTGTCAAAAATCTGTCTTTTGTCCTGACCCCGGACCTTATGTGAAAACTAAGAAAAACTGAAAGGTACTAAAAAAAATCAAACCAATATTTTTACACTTTTTTGCACTAGTTCATGCATTTCACATGTCTAGAAGTGAAATAAAAAATGATTTGGACAATATCTGAGAGATTTTGAAATTTGTCAAAAATCTGTCTTTTATCCTGACCCCGGACCTTATGTGAAAACTAAGAAAAACTGAAAAGTACTAAAAAAAATCAAACCAATTTTGTTACACTTTTTTGCACTAGTTCATGCATTTCACATGTCTAGAAATTAAATAAAAAATGATTTGGACAATATCTGACAGATTTTGAAATTTGTCAAAAATCTGTCTTTTGTCCTGACCCCGGACCTTATGTGAAAACTAAGAAAAACTGAAAGGTACTAAAAAAAATCAAACCAATATTTTTACACTTTTTTGCACTAGTTCATGCATTTCACATGTCTAGAAGTGAAATAAAAAATGATTTGGACAATATCTGAGAGATTTTGAAATTTGTCAAAAATCTGTCTTTTATCCTGACCCCGGACCTTATGTGAAAACTAAGAAAAACTGAAAAGTACTAAAAAAAATCAAACCAATTTTGTTACACTTTTTTGCACTAGTTCATGCATTTCACATGTCTAGAAATTAAATAAAAAATGATTTGGACAATATCTGACAGATTTTGAAATTTGTCAAAAATCTGTCTTTTGTCCTGACCCCGGACCTTATGTGAAAACTAAGAAAAACTGAAAAGTACTAAAAAAAATCAGACCAATTTTGTTAGATTTTTTGCACTAGTTCATGCATTTCACATGTCTAGACGTGAAATAAAAAATAATTTTGACAATATCTGACATATTTTGAAATTTGTCAAAAATCTGTCTTTTGTCCTGACCCCGGACCTTATGTGAAAACTAAAAAAAACTGAAAGGTACTAAAAAAAATCAAACCAATTTTTTTACACTTTTTTGCCCTAGTTCATGCATTTCACATGTCTATAAGTGAAATAAAAAATGATTTGGACAATATCTGACATATTTTGAAATTTGTCAAAAATCTGTCTTTTGTCCTGACCCCGGACCTTATGTGAAAACTAAGAAAAACTGAAAAGTACAAAAAAAAAATCAAACCAATTTTGTTAGACTTTTTTGCACTAGTTCATGCATTTCACATGTCTAGACGTGAAATAAAAAATAATTTGGACAATATCTGACATATTTTGAAATTTGTCAAAATTCTGTCTTTTGTCCTGACCCCGGACCTTATGTGAAAACTAAGAAAAACTGCAAGGTACTAAAAAAAAATCAAACCAATTTTTTTACACTTTTTTGCCCTAGTTCATGCATTTCACATGTCTATAAGTGAAATAAAAAATGATTTGGACAATATCTGACAGATTTTGAAATTTGTCAGAAATCTGTATTTTGTCCTGACCCCGGACCTTATGTGAAAACTAAGAAAAACTGAAAAGTACTAAAAAAAATCAGACCAATTTTTTTTCACTTTTTTTGCCCTAGTTCATGCATTTCACATGTCTAGATATGAAATAAAAAATGATTTGGACAATATCTGACAGATTTTGAAATTTGACAAAAATCTGTCTTTTGTCCTGACCCCGGACCTTATGTGAAAACTAAGAAAAACTGAAAAGTACTAAAAAAAATCAGACCAATTTTTTTTCACTTTTTTTGCCCTAGTTCATGCATTTCACATGTCTAGAAATGAAATAAAAAATGATTTGGACAATATCTGACAGATTTTGAAATTTGTCAAAAATCTGTCTTTTGTCCTGACCCCGGACCTTATGTGAAAACTAAGAAAAACTGAAAGGTACTAAAAAAAATCAAACCAATATTTTTACACTTTTTTGCACTAGTTCATGCATTTCACATGTCTAGAAGTGAAATAAAAAATGATTTGGACAATATCTGAGAGATTTTGAAATTTGTCAAAAATCTGTCTTTTATCCTGACCCCGGACCTTATGTGAAAACTAAGAAAAACTGAAAAGTACTAAAAAAAATCAAACCAATTTTGTTACACTTTTTTGCACTAGTTCATGCATTTCACATGTCTAGAAATTAAATAAAAAATGATTTGGACAATATCTGACAGATTTTGAAATTTGTCAAAAATCTGTCTTTTGTCCTGACCCCGGACCTTATGTGAAAACTAAGAAAAACTGAAAGGTACTAAAAAAAATCAAACCAATATTTTTACACTTTTTTGCACTAGTTCATGCATTTCACATGTCTAGAAGTGAAATAAAAAATGATTTGGACAATATCTGAGAGATTTTGAAATTTGTCAAAAATCTGTCTTTTATCCTGACCCCGGACCTTATGTGAAAACTAAGAAAAACTGAAAAGTACTAAAAAAAATCAAACCAATTTTGTTACACTTTTTTGCACTAGTTCATGCATTTCACATGTCTAGAAGTGAAATAAAAAATGATTTGGACAATATCTGAGAGATTTTGAAATTTGTCAAAAATCTGTCTTTTATCCTGACCCCGGACCTTATGTGAAAACTAAGAAAAACTGAAAAGTACTAAAAAAAATCAAACCAATTTTGTTACACTTTTTTGCACTAGTTCATGCATTTCACATGTCTAGAAATTAAATAAAAAATGATTTGGACAATATCTGACAGATTTTGAAATTTGTCAAAAATCTGTCTTTTGTCCTGACCCCGGACCTTATGTGAAAACTAAGAAAAACTGAAAGGTACTAAAAAAAATCAAACCAATATTTTTACACTTTTTTGCACTAGTTCATGCATTTCACATGTCTAGAAGTGAAATAAAAAATGATTTGGACAATATCTGAGAGATTTTGAAATTTGTCAAAAATCTGTCTTTTATCCTGACCCCGGACCTTATGTGAAAACTAAGAAAAACTGAAAAGTACTAAAAAAAATCAAACCAATTTTGTTACACTTTTTTGCCCTAGTTCATGCATTTCACATGTCTAGAAATTAAATAAAAAATGATTTGGACAATATCTGACAGATTTTGAAATTTGTCAAAAATCTGTCTTTTGTCCTGACCCCGGACCTTATGTGAAAACTAAGAAAAACTGAAAAGTACAAAAAAAAAATCAAACCAATTTTGTTAGACTTTTTTGCACTAGTTCATGCATTTCACATGTCTAGACGTGAAATAAAAAATAATTTGGACAATATCTGACATATTTTGAAATTTGTCAAAATTCTGTCTTTTGTCCTGACCCCGGACCTTATGTGAAAACTAAGAAAAACTGCAAGGTACTAAAAAAAAATCAAACCAATTTTTTTACACTTTTTTGCCCTAGTTCATGCATTTCACATGTCTATAAGTGAAATAAAAAATTATTTGGACAATATCTGACAGATTTTGAAATTTGTCAGAAATCTGTATTTTGTCCTGACCCCGGACCTTATGTGAAAACTAAGAAAAACTGAAAAGTAATAAAAAAAATCAGACCAATTTTTTTTCACTTTTTTTGCCCTAGTTCATGCATTTCACATGTCTAGAAATGAAATAAAAAATGATTTGGACAATATCTGACAGATTTTGAAATTTGACAAAAATCTGTCTTTTGTCCTGACCCCGGACCTTATGTGAAAACTAAGAAAAACTGAAAAGTACTAAAAAAAATCAGACCAATTTTTTTTCACTTTTTTTGCCCTAGTTCATGCATTTCACATGTCTAGAAATGAAATAAAAAATGATTTGGACAATATCTGACAGATTTTGAAATTTGTCAAAAATCTGTCTTTTGTCCTGACCCCGGACCTTATGTGAAAACTAAGAAAAACTGAAAGGTACTAAAAAAAATCAAACCAATATTTTTACACTTTTTTGCACTAGTTCATGCATTTCACATGTCTAGAAGTGAAATAAAAAATGATTTGGACAATATCTGAGAGATTTTGAAATTTGTCAAAAATCTGTCTTTTATCCTGACCCCGGACCTTATGTGAAAACTAAGAAAAACTGAAAAGTACTAAAAAAAATCAAACCAATTTTGTTACACTTTTTTGCACTAGTTCATGCATTTCACATGTCTAGAAATTAAATAAAAAATGATTTGGACAATATCTGACAGATTTTGAAATTTGTCAAAAATCTGTCTTTTGTCCTGACCCCGGACCTTATGTGAAAACTAAGAAAAACTGAAAAGTACTAAAAAAAATCAGACCAATTTTGTTAGATTTTTTGCACTAGTTCATGCATTTCACATGTCTAGACGTGAAATAAAAAATAATTTTGACAATATCTGACATATTTTGAAATTTGTCAAAAATCTGTCTTTTGTCCTGACCCCGGACCTTATGTGAAAACTAAAAAAAACTGAAAGGTACTAAAAAAAATCAAACCAATTTTTTTACACTTTTTTGCCCTAGTTCATGCATTTCACATGTCTATAAGTGAAATAAAAAATGATTTGGACAATATCTGACATATTTTGAAATTTGTCAAAAATCTGTCTTTTGTCCTGACCCCGGACCTTATGTGAAAACTAAGAAAAACTGAAAAGTACAAAAAAAAAATCAAACCAATTTTGTTAGACTTTTTTGCACTAGTTCATGCATTTCACATGTCTAGACGTGAAATAAAAAATAATTTGGACAATATCTGACATATTTTGAAATTTGTCAAAATTCTGTCTTTTGTCCTGACCCCGGACCTTATGTGAAAACTAAGAAAAACTGCAAGGTACTAAAAAAAAATCAAACCAATTTTTTTACACTTTTTTGCCCTAGTTCATGCATTTCACATGTCTATAAGTGAAATAAAAAATGATTTGGACAATATCTGACAGATTTTGAAATTTGTCAGAAATCTGTATTTTGTCCTGACCCCGGACCTTATGTGAAAACTAAGAAAAACTGAAAAGTACTAAAAAAAATCAGACCAATTTTTTTTCACTTTTTTTGCCCTAGTTCATGCATTTCACATGTCTAGATATGAAATAAAAAATGATTTGGACAATATCTGACAGATTTTGAAATTTGACAAAAATCTGTCTTTTGTCCTGACCCCGGACCTTATGTGAAAACTAAGAAAAACTGAAAAGTACTAAAAAAAATCAGACCAATTTTTTTTCACTTTTTTTGCCCTAGTTCATGCATTTCACATGTCTAGAAATGAAATAAAAAATGATTTGGACAATATCTGACAGATTTTGAAATTTGTCAAAAATCTGTCTTTTGTCCTGACCCCGGACCTTATGTGAAAACTAAGAAAAACTGAAAGGTACTAAAAAAAATCAAACCAATATTTTTACACTTTTTTGCACTAGTTCATGCATTTCACATGTCTAGAAGTGAAATAAAAAATGATTTGGACAATATCTGAGAGATTTTGAAATTTGTCAAAAATCTGTCTTTTATCCTGACCCCGGACCTTATGTGAAAACTAAGAAAAACTGAAAAGTACTAAAAAAAATCAAACCAATTTTGTTACACTTTTTTGCACTAGTTCATGCATTTCACATGTCTAGAAATTAAATAAAAAATGATTTGGACAATATCTGACAGATTTTGAAATTTGTCAAAAATCTGTCTTTTGTCCTGACCCCGGACCTTATGTGAAAACTAAGAAAAACTGAAAGGTACTAAAAAAAATCAAACCAATATTTTTACACTTTTTTGCACTAGTTCATGCATTTCACATGTCTAGAAGTGAAATAAAAAATGATTTGGACAATATCTGAGAGATTTTGAAATTTGTCAAAAATCTGTCTTTTATCCTGACCCCGGACCTTATGTGAAAACTAAGAAAAACTGAAAAGTACTAAAAAAAATCAAACCAATTTTGTTACACTTTTTTGCACTAGTTCATGCATTTCACATGTCTAGAAATTAAATAAAAAATGATTTGGACAATATCTGACAGATTTTGAAATTTGTCAAAAATCTGTCTTTTGTCCTGACCCCGGACCTTATGTGAAAACTAAGAAAAACTGAAAAGTACTAAAAAAAATCAGACCAATTTTGTTAGATTTTTTGCACTAGTTCATGCATTTCACATGTCTAGACGTGAAATAAAAAATAATTTTGACAATATCTGACATATTTTGAAATTTGTCAAAAATCTGTCTTTTGTCCTGACCCCGGACCTTATGTGAAAACTAAAAAAAACTGAAAGGTACTAAAAAAAATCAAACCAATTTTTTTACACTTTTTTGCCCTAGTTCATGCATTTCACATGTCTATAAGTGAAATAAAAAATGATTTGGACAATATCTGACATATTTTGAAATTTGTCAAAAATCTGTCTTTTGTCCTGACCCCGGACCTTATGTGAAAACTAAGAAAAACTGAAAAGTACAAAAAAAAAATCAAACCAATTTTGTTAGACTTTTTTGCACTAGTTCATGCATTTCACATGTCTAGACGTGAAATAAAAAATAATTTGGACAATATCTGACATATTTTGAAATTTGTCAAAATTCTGTCTTTTGTCCTGACCCCGGACCTTATGTGAAAACTAAGAAAAACTGCAAGGTACTAAAAAAAAATCAAACCAATTTTTTTACACTTTTTTGCCCTAGTTCATGTATTTCACATGTCTATAAGTGAAATAAAAAATTATTTGGACAATATCTGACAGATTTTGAAATTTGTCAGAAATCTGTATTTTGTCCTGACCCCGGACCTTATGTGAAAACTAAGAAAAACTGAAAAGTACTAAAAAAAATCAGACCAATTTTTTTTCACTTTTTTTGCCCTAGTTCATGCATTTCACATGTCTAGAAATGAAATAAAAAATGATTTGGACAATATCTGAGAGATTTTGAAATTTGTCAAAAATCTGTCTTTTGTCCTGACCCCGGACCTTATGTGAAAACTAAGAAAAACTGAAAAGTACTAAAAAAAATCAGACCAATTTTTTTTCACTTTTTTTGCCCTAGTTCATGCATTTCACATGTCTAGAAATGAAATAAAAAATGATTTGGACAATATCTGACAGATTTTGAAATTTGTCAAAAATCTGTCTTTTGTCCTGACCCCGGACCTTATGTGAAAACTAAGAAAAACTGAAAGGTACTAAAAAAAATCAAACCAATATTTTTACACTTTTTTGCACTAGTTCATGCATTTCACATGTCTAGAAGTGAAATAAAAAATGATTTGGACAATATCTGAGAGATTTTGAAATTTGTCAAAAATCTGTCTTTTATCCTGACCCCGGACCTTATGTGAAAACTAAGAAAAACTGAAAAGTACTAAAAAAAATCAAACCAATTTTGTTACACTTTTTTGCACTAGTTCATGCATTTCACATGTCTAGAAATTAAATAAAAAATGATTTGGACAATATCTGACAGATTTTGAAATTTGTCAAAAATCTGTCTTTTGTCCTGACCCCGGACCTTATGTGAAAACTAAGAAAAACTGAAAAGTACTAAAAAAAATCAGACCAATTTTGTTAGATTTTTTGCACTAGTTCATGCATTTCACATGTCTAGACGTGAAATAAAAAATAATTTTGACAATATCTGACATATTTTGAAATTTGTCAAAAATCTGTCTTTTGTCCTGACCCCGGACCTTATGTGAAAACTAAAAAAAACTGAAAGGTACTAAAAAAAATCAAACCAATTTTTTTACACTTTTTTGCCCTAGTTCATGCATTTCACATGTCTATAAGTGAAATAAAAAATGATTTGGACAATATCTGACATATTTTGAAATTTGTCAAAAATCTGTCTTTTGTCCTGACCCCGGACCTTATGTGAAAACTAAGAAAAACTGAAAAGTACAAAAAAAAAATCAAACCAATTTTGTTAGACTTTTTTGCACTAGTTCATGCATTTCACATGTCTAGACGTGAAATAAAAAATAATTTGGACAATATCTGACATATTTTGAAATTTGTCAAAATTCTGTCTTTTGTCCTGACCCCGGACCTTATGTGAAAACTAAGAAAAACTGCAAGGTACTAAAAAAAAATCAAACCAATTTTTTTACACTTTTTTGCCCTAGTTCATGCATTTCACATGTCTATAAGTGAAATAAAAAATGATTTGGACAATATCTGACAGATTTTGAAATTTGTCAGAAATCTGTATTTTGTCCTGACCCCGGACCTTATGTGAAAACTAAGAAAAACTGAAAAGTACTAAAAAAAATCAGACCAATTTTTTTTCACTTTTTTTGCCCTAGTTCATGCATTTCACATGTCTAGAAATGAAATAAAAAATGATTTGGACAATATCTGACAGATTTTGAAATTTGACAAAAATCTGTCTTTTGTCCTGACCCCGGACCTTATGTGAAAACTAAGAAAAACTGAAAAGTACTAAAAAAAATCAGACCAATTTTTTTTCACTTTTTTTGCCCTAGTTCATGCATTTCACATGTCTAGAAATGAAATAAAAAATGATTTGGACAATATCTGACAGATTTTGAAATTTGTCAAAAATCTGTCTTTTGTCCTGACCCCGGACCTTATGTGAAAACTAAGAAAAACTGAAAGGTACTAAAAAAAATCAAACCAATATTTTTACACTTTTTTGCACTAGTTCATGCATTTCACATGTCTAGAAGTGAAATAAAAAATGATTTGGACAATATCTGACAGATTTTGAAATTTGTCAAAAATCTGTCTTTTGTCCTGACCCCGGACCTTATGTGAAAACTAAGAAAAACTGCAAGTGACTAAAAAAAAATCAAACCAATTTTTTTACACTTTTTTGCCCTAGTTCATGCATTTCACATGTCTAGAAGTGAAATAAAAAATGATTTGGACAATATCTGACATATTTTGAAATTTGTAAAAATTCTGTCTTTTGTCCTGACCCCGGACCTTATGTGAAAACTAAGAAAAACTGAAAAGTACTAAAAAAAATCAGACCAATTTTTTTTCACTTTTTTTGCCCTAGTTCATGCATTTCACATGTCTAGAAGTGAAATAAAAAATAATTTGGACAATATCTGAGAGATTTTGAAATTTGTCAAAATTCTGTCTTTTATCCTGACCCCGGACCTTATGTGAAAACTAAGAAAAACTGAAAAGTACAAAAAAAAATCAAACCAATTTTGTTAGACTTTTTTGCACTAGTTCATGCATTTCACATGTCTAGACGTGAAATAAAAAATAATTTGGACAATATCTGACATATTTTGAAATTTGTCAAAATTCTGTCTTTTGTCCTGACCCCGGACCTTATGTGAAAACTAAGAAAAACTGCAAGGTACTAAAAAAAAATCAAACCAATTTTTTTACACTTTTTTGCCCTAGTTCATGCATTTCACATGTCTATAAGTGAAATAAAAAATGATTTGGACAATATCTGACAGATTTTGAAATTTGTCAAAAATCTGTCTTTTGTCCTGACCCCGGACCTTATGTGAAAACTAAGAAAAACTGAAAGGTACTAAAAAAAATCAAACCAATATTTTTACACTTTTTTGCACTAGTTCATGCATTTCACATGTCTAGAAGTGAAATAAAAAATGATTTGGACAATATCTGAGAGATTTTGAAATTTGTCAAAAATCTGTCTTTTATCCTGACCCCGGACCTTATGTGAAAACTAAGAAAAACTGAAAAGTACTCAAAAAAATCAAACCAATTTTGTTACACTTTTTTGCACTAGTTCATGCATTTCACATGTCTAGAAATTAAATAAAAAATGATTTGGACAATATCTGACAGATTTTGAAATTTGTCAAAAATCTATCTTTTGTCCTGACCCCAGACCTTATGTGAAAACTAAAAAAAACTGAAAGGTACTAAAAAAAATCAAACCAATTTTTTTACACTTTTTTGCCCTAGTTCATGCATTTCACATGTCTATAAGTGAAATAAAAAATGATTTGGACAATATCTGACATATTTTGAAATTTGTCAAAATTCTGTCTTTTGTCCTGACCCCGGACCTTATGTGAAAACTAAGAAAAACTGCAAGGTACTAAAAAAAAATCAAACCAATTTTTTTACACTTTTTTGCCCTAGTTCATGCATTTCACATGTCTAGAAGTGAAATAAAAAATGATTTGGACAATATCTGACATATTTTGAAATTTGTCTCAAATCTGTCTTTTGTCCTGACCCCGGACCTTATGTGAAAACTAAGAAAAACTGCAAGGTACTAAAAAAAAATCAAACCAATTTTTTCACACTTTCTTGCCCTAGGTCATGCATTTCACATGTCTAGAAGTGAAATAAAAAATGATTTGGACAATATCTGACATATTTTGAAATTTGTAAAAATTCTGTCTTTTGTCCTGACCCCGGACCTTATGTGAAAACTAAGAAAAACTGAAAAGTACTAAAAAAAATCAGACCAATTTTTTTTCACTTTTTTTGCCCTAGTTCATGCATTTCACATGTCTAGAAGTGAAATAAAAAATAATTTGGACAATATCTGATAGATTTTGAAATTTGTCAAAAATCTGTCTTTTATCCTGACCCCGGACCTTATGTGAAAACTAAGAAAAACTGAAAAGTACTAAAAAAAAATCAAACCAATTTTGTTACACTTTTTTGCACTAGTTCATGCATTTCACATGTCTAGACGTGAAATAAAAAATAATTTGGACAATATCTGACATATTTTGAAATTTGTCAAAAATCTGTCTTTTGTCCTGACCCCGGACCTTATGTGAAAACTAAAAAAAACTGAAAGGTACTAAAAAAAATTAAACCAATTTTTTTACACTTTTTTGCCCTAGTTCATGCATTTCACATGTCTAGAAGTGAAATAAAAAATGATTTGGACAATATCTGACATATTTTGAAATTTGTCAAAAATCTGTCTTTTGTCCTGACCCCAGACCTTATGTGAAAACTAAGAAAAACTGAAAAGTACTAAAAAAAATCAGACCAATTTTTTTTCACTTTTTTTGCCCTAGTTCATGCATTTCACATGTCTAGAAGTGAAATAAAAAATAATTTGGACAATATCTGAGAGATTTTGAAATTTGTCAAAATTCTGTCTTTTATCCTGACCCCGGACCTTATGTGAAAACTAAGAAAAACTGAAAAGTACAAAAAAAAATCAAACCAATTTTGTTACAGTTTTTTGCACTAGTTCATGCATTTCACATGTCTAGACGTGAAAAAAAAAATAATTTGGACAATATCTGACATATTTTGAAATTTGTCAAAAATCTGTCTTTTGTCCTGACCCCGGACCTTATGTGAAAACTAAAAAAAACTGAAAGGTACTAAAAAAAATCAAACCAATTTTTTTACACTTTTTTGCACTAGTTCATGCATTTCACATGTCTAGAAGTGAAATAAAAAATGATTTGGACAATATCTGAGAGATTTTGAAATTTGTCAAAAATCTGTCTTTTATCCTGACCCCGGACCTTATGTGAAAACTAAGAAAAACTGAAAAGTACTAAAAAAAATCAAACCAATTTTGTTACACTTTTTTGCACTAGTTCATGCATTTCACATGTCTAGAAATTAAATAAAAAATGATTTGGACAATATCTGACAGATTTTGAAATTTGTCAAAAATCTGTCTTTTGTCCTGACCCCGGACCTTATGTGAAAACTAAGAAAAACTGAAAAGTACTAAAAAAAATCAGACCAATTTTGTTAGATTTTTTGCACTAGTTCATGCATTTCACATGTCTAGACGTGAAATAAAAAATAATTTTGACAATATCTGACATATTTTGAAATTTGTCAAAAATCTGTCTTTTGTCCTGACCCCGGACCTTATGTGAAAACTAAAAAAAACTGAAAGGTACTAAAAAAAATCAAACCAATTTTTTTACACTTTTTTGCCCTAGTTCATGCATTTCACATGTCTATAAGTGAAATAAAAAATGATTTGGACAATATCTGACATATTTTGAAATTTGTCAAAATTCTGTCTTTTGTCCTGACCCCGGACCTTATGTGAAAACTAAGAAAAACTGCAAGGGACTAAAAAAAATCAAACCAATTTTTTTTACACTTTTTTGCCCTAGTTCATGCATTTCACATGTCTAGAAGTGAAATAAAAAATGATTTGGACAATATCTGACATATTTTGAAATTTGTAAAAATTCTGTCTTTTGTCCTGACCCCGGACCTTATGTGAAAACTAAGAAAAACTGAAAAGTACTAAAAAAAATCAGACCAATTTTTTTTCACTTTTTTTGCCCTAGTTCATGCATTTCACATGTCTAGAAGTGAAATAAAAAATAATTTGGACAATATCTGAGAGATTTTGAAATTTGTCAAAATTCTGTCTTTTATCCTGACCCCGGACCTTATGTGAAAACTAAGAAAAACTGAAAAGTACAAAAAAAAAATCAAACCAATTTTGTTAGACTTTTTTGCACTAGTTCATGCATTTCACATGTCTAGACGTGAAATAAAAAATGATTTGGACAATATCTGACATATTTTGAAATTTGTCAAAATTCTGTCTTTTGTCCTGACCCCGGACCTTATGTGAAAACTAAGAAAAACTGCAAGGGACTAAAAAAAAATCAAACCAATTTTTTTACACTTTTTTGCCCTAGTTCATGCATTTCACATGTCTAGAAGTGAAATAAAAAATGATTTGGACAATATCTGACATATTTTGAAATTTGTAAAAATTCTGTCTTTTGTCCTGACTCCGGACCTTATGTGAAAACTAAGAAAAACTGAAAAGTACTAAAAAAAATCAGACCAATTTTTTTTCACTTTTTTTGCCCTAGTTCATGCATTTCACATGTCTAGAAGTGAAATAAAAAATAATTTGGACAATATCTGAGAGATTTTGAAATTTGTCAAAATTCTGTCTTTTATCCTGACCCCGGACCTAATGTGAAAACTAAGAAAAACTGAAAAGTACAAAAAAAAATCAAACCAATTTTGTTACAGTTTTTTGCACTAGTTCATGCATTTCACATGTCTAGACGTGAAAAAAAAAATAATTTGGACAATATCTGACATATTTTGAAATTTGTCAAAAATCTGTCTTTTGTCCTGACCCCGGACCTTATGTGAAAACTAAAAAAAACTGAAAGGTACTAAAAAAAATCAAACCAATTTTTTTACACTTTTTTGCACTAGTTCATGCATTTCACATGTCTAGAAGTGAAATAAAAAATAATTTGGACAATATCTGGCATATTTTGAAATTTGTCAAAAATCTGTCTTCTGTCCTGACCCCGGACCTTATGTGAAAACTAAGAAAAACTGAAAAGTACTAAAAAAAATCAAACCAATTTTGTTACACTTTTTTGCACTAGTTCATGCATTTCACATGTCTAGACGTGAAATAAAAAATAATTTGGACAATATCTGACATATTTTGAAATTTGTCAAAATTCTGTCTTTTGTCTTGACCCCGGACCTTATGTGAAAACTAAGAAAAACTGAAAAGTACTAAAAAAAATCAGACCAATTTTGTTAGACTTTTTTGCACTAGTTCATGCATTTCACATGTCTAGAAGTGAAATAAAAAATAATTTGGACAATATCTGGCATATTTTGAAATTTGTCAAAAATCTGTCTTCTGTCCTGACCCCGGACCTTATGTGAAAACTAAGAAAAACTTAAAGGTACTAAAAAAAATCAAACCAATTTTTTTACACTTTTTTGCCCTAGTTCATGCATTTCACATGTCTAGAAATGAAATAAAAAATTATTTGGACAATATCTGACATATTTTGAAATTTGTAAAAAATCTGTCTTTTGTCCTGACCCCGGACCTTATGTGAAAACTAAGAAAAACTGAAAAGTACTAAAAAAAATCAGACCAATTTTTTTTAACTTTTTTTGCCCTAGTTCATGCATTTCACATGTCTAGAAGTGAAATAAAAAATAATTTGGACAATATCTGGCATATTTTGAAATTTGTCAAAAATCTGTCTTCTGTCCTGACCCCGGACCTTATGTGAAAACTAAGAAAAACTTAAAGGTACTAAAAAAAATCAAACCAATTTTTTTACACTTTTTTGCCCTAGTTCATGCATTTCACATGTCTATAAGTGAAATAAAAAATGATTTGGACAATATCTGACATATTTTGAAATTTGTCAAAATTCTGTCTTTTGTCCTGACCCCGGACCTTATGTGAAAACTAAGAAAAACTGCAAGGTACTAAAAAAAATCAAACCAATTTTTTTACACTTTTTTGCCCTAGTTCATGCATTTCACATGTCTAGACGTGAAATAAAAAATAATTTGGACAATATCTGACATATTTAGAAATTTGTCAAAAATCTGTCTTTTGTCCTGACCCCGGACCTTATGTGAAAACTAAGAAAAACTGAAAAGTACTAAAAAAAAATCAAATCAATTTTGTTACACTTTTTTGCACTAGTTCATGCATTTCACATGTTTAGACGTGAAATAAAAAATAATTTGGACAATATCTGACAGATTTTGAAATTTGTCAAAAATCTGTCTTTTGTCCTGACCCCAGACCTTATGTGAAAACTAAGAAAAACTGAAAGGTACTAAAAAAAATCAGACCAATTTTTTTAAACTTTTTTTGCCCTATTTCATGCATTTCACATGTCTAGAAGTGAAATAAAAAATAATTTGGACAATATCTGGCATATTTTGAAATTTGTCAAAAATCTGTCTTCTGTCCTGACCCCGGACCTTATGTGAAAACTAAGAAAAACTTAAAGGTACTAAAAAAAATCAAACCAATTTTTTTACACTTTTTTGCCCTAGTTCATGCATTTCACATGTCTAGAAATGAAATAAAAAATTATTTGGACAATATCTGACATATTTTGAAATTTGTAAAAAATCTGTCTTTTGTCCTGACCCCGGACCTTATGTGAAAACTAAGAAAAACTGAAAAGTACTAAAAAAATCAGACCAATTTTTTTTTACTTTTTTTGCCCTAGTTCATGCATTTCACATGTCTAGAAGTGAAATAAAAAATAATTTGGACAATATCTGACAGATTTTGAAATTTGTCAAAAATCTGTCTTTTGTCCTGACCCCGGACCTTATGTGAAAACTAAGAAAAACTGAAAAGTACTAAAAAAAAATCAAACCAATTTTGTTACACTTTTTTGCACTAGTTCATGCATTTCACATGTCTAGACGTGAAATAAAAAATAATTTGGACAATATCTGACATATTTTGAAATTTGTCAAAAATCTGTCTTTTGTCCTGACCCCGGACCTTATGTGAAAACTAAGAAAAACTGAAAAGTACTAAAAAAAAATCAAATCAATTTTGTTACACTTTTTTGCACTAGTTCATGCATTTCACATGTCTAGACGTGAAATAAAAAATAATTTGGACAATATCTGACATATTTTGAAATTTGTCAAAAATCTGTCTTTTGTCCTGACCCCAGACCTTATGTGAAAACTAAGAAAAACTGAAAGGTACTAAAAAAAATCAGACCAATTTTTTTTTACTTTTTTTGCCCTAGTTCATGCATTTCACATGTCTAGAAGTGAAATAAAAAATAATTTGGACAATATCTGGCATATTTTGAAATTTGTCAAAAATCTGTCTTCTGTCCTGACCCCGGACCTTATGTGAAAACTAAGAAAAACTTAAAGGTACTAAAAAAAATCAAACCAATTTTTTTACACTTTTTTGCCCTAGTTCATGCATTTCACATGTCTATAAGTGAAATAAAAAATGATTTGGACAATATCTGACATATTTTGAAATTTGTCAAAATTCTGTCTTTTGTCCTGACCCCGGACCTTATGTGAAAACTAAGAAAAACTGCAAGGTACTAAAAAAAATCAAACCAATTTTTTTACACTTTTTTGCCCTAGTTCATGCATTTCACATGTCTAGACGTGAAATAAAAAATAATTTGGACAATATCTGACATATTTAGAAATTTGTCAAAAATCTGTCTTTTGTCCTGACCCCGGACCTTATGTGAAAACTAAGAAAAACTGAAAAGTACTAAAAAAAAATCAAATCAATTTTGTTACACTTTTTTGCACTAGTTCATGCATTTCACATGTTTAGACGTGAAATAAAAAATAATTTGGACAATATCTGACAGATTTTGAAATTTGTCAAAAATCTGTCTTTTGTCCTGACCCCAGACCTTATGTGAAAACTAAGAAAAACTGAAAGGTACTAAAAAAAATCAGACCAATTTTTTTAAACTTTTTTTGCCCTATTTCATGCATTTCACATGTCTAGAAGTGAAATAAAAAATAATTTGGACAATATCTGGCATATTTTGAAATTTGTCAAAAATCTGTCTTCTGTCCTGACCCCGGACCTTATGTGAAAACTAAGAAAAACTTAAAGGTACTAAAAAAAATCAAACCAATTTTTTTACACTTTTTTGCCCTAGTTCATGCATTTCACATGTCTAGAAATGAAATAAAAAATTATTTGGACAATATCTGACATATTTTGAAATTTGTAAAAAATCTGTCTTTTGTCCTGACCCCGGACCTTATGTGAAAACTAAGAAAAACTGAAAAGTACTAAAAAAAATCAGACCAATTTTTTTTTACTTTTTTTGCCCTAGTTCATGCATTTCACATGTCTAGAAGTGAAATAAAAAATAATTTGGACAATATCTGACAGATTTTGAAATTTGTCAAAAATCTGTCTTTTGTCCTGACCCCGGACCTTATGTGAAAACTAAGAAAAACTGAAAAGTACTAAAAAAAAATCAAACCAATTTTGTTACACTTTTTTGCACTAGTTCATGCATTTCACATGTCTAGACGTGAAATAAAAAATAATTTGGACAATATCTGACATATTTTGAAATTTGTCAAAAATCTGTCTTTTGTCCTGACCCCGGACCTTATGTGAAAACTAAGAAAAACTGAAAAGTACTAAAAAAAAATCAAATCAATTTTGTTACACTTTTTTGCACTAGTTCATGCATTTCACATGTCTAGACGTGAAATAAAAAATTATTTGGACAATATCTGACATATTTTGAAATTTGTCAAAAATCTGTCTTTTGTCCTGACCCCAGACCTTATGTGAAAACTAAGAAAAACTGAAAGGTACTAAAAAAAATCAGACCAATTTTTTTTTACTTTTTTTGCCCTAGTTCATGCATTTCACATGTCTAGAAGTGAAATAAAAAATAATTTGGACAATATCTGGCATATTTTGAAATTTGTCAAAAATCTGTCTTCTGTCCTGACCCCGGACCTTATGTGAAAACTAAGAAAAACTTAAAGGTACTAAAAAAAAATCAAACCAATTTTTTCACACTTTCTTGCCCTAGTTCATGCATTTCACATGTCTATAAGTGAAATAAAAAATGATTTGGACAATATCTGACATATTTTGAAATTTGTCAAAATTCTGTCTTTTGTCCTGACCCCGGACCTTATGTGAAAACTAAGAAAACTGCAAGGGACTAAAAAAAAATCAAACCAATTTTTTTACACTTTTTTGCCCTAGTTCATGCATTTCACATGTCTAGAAGTGAAATAAAAAATGATTTGGACAATATCTGAGAGATTTTGAAATTTGTCAAAAATCTGTCTTTTATCCTGACCCCGGACCTTATGTGAAAACTAAGAAAAACTGAAAAGTACTAAAAAAAATCAAACCAATTTTGTTACACTTTTTTGCACTAGTTCATGCATTTCACATGTCTAGAAATTAAATAAAAAATGATTTGGACAATATCTGACATATTTTGAAATTTGTCAAAAATCTGTCTTTTGTCCTGACCCCGGACCTTATGTGAAAACTAAGAAAAACTGAAAGGTACTAAAAAAAATCAAACCAATTTTGTTACACTTTTTTGCCCTAGTTCATGCATTTCACATGTCTAGACGTGAAATAAAAAATAATTTGGACAATATCTGACATATTTTGAAATTTGTCAAAAATCTGTCTTTTATCCTGACCCCGGACCTTATGTGAAAACTAAGAAAAACTGAAAAGTACTAAAAAAAATCAAACCAATTTTGTTACACTTTTTTGCACTAGTTCATGCATTTCACATGTCTAGAAATTAAATAAAAAATGATTTGGACAATATCTGACATATTTAGAAATTTGTCAAAAATCTGTCTTTTGTCCTGACCCCGGACCTTATGTGAAAACTAAGAAAAACTGAAAAGTACTAAAAAAAAATCAAATCAATTTTGTTACACTTTTTTGCACTAGTTCATGCATTTCACATGTTTAGACGTGAAATAAAAAATAATTTGGACAATATCTGACAGATTTTGAAATTTGTCAAAAATCTGTCTTTTGTCCTGACCCCAGACCTTATGTGAAAACTAAGAAAAACTGAAAGGTACTAAAAAAAATCAGACCAATTTTTTTAAACTTTTTTTGCCCTATTTCATGCATTTCACATGTCTAGAAGTGAAATAAAAAATAATTTGGACAATATCTGGCATATTTTGAAATTTGTCAAAAATCTGTCTTCTGTCCTGACCCCGGACCTTATGTGAAAACTAAGAAAAACTTAAAGGTACTAAAAAAAATCAAACCAATTTTTTTACACTTTTTTGCCCTAGTTCATGCATTTCACATGTCTAGAAATGAAATAAAAAATTATTTGGACAATATCTGACATATTTTGAAATTTGTAAAAAATCTGTCTTTTGTCCTGACCCCGGACCTTATGTGAAAACTAAGAAAAACTGAAAAGTACTAAAAAAAATCAGACCAATTTTTTTTTACTTTTTTTGCCCTAGTTCATGCATTTCACATGTCTAGAAGTGAAATAAAAAATAATTTGGACAATATCTGACAGATTTTGAAATTTGTCAAAAATCTGTCTTTTGTCCTGACCCCGGACCTTATGTGAAAACTAAGAAAAACTGAAAAGTACTAAAAAAAAATCAAACCAATTTTGTTACACTTTTTTGCACTAGTTCATGCATTTCACATGTCTAGACGTGAAATAAAAAATAATTTGGACAATATCTGACATATTTTGAAATTTGTCAAAAATCTGTCTTTTGTCCTGACCCCGGACCTTATGTGAAAACTAAGAAAAACTGAAAAGTACTAAAAAAAAATCAAATCAATTTTGTTACACTTTTTTGCACTAGTTCATGCATTTCACATGTCTAGACGTGAAATAAAAAATAATTTGGACAATATCTGACATATTTTGAAATTTGTCAAAAATCTGTCTTTTGTCCTGACCCCAGACCTTATGTGAAAACTAAGAAAAACTGAAAGGTACTAAAAAAAATCAGACCAATTTTTTTTTACTTTTTTTGCCCTAGTTCATGCATTTCACATGTCTAGAAGTGAAATAAAAAATAATTTGGACAATATCTGGCATATTTTGAAATTTGTCAAAAATCTGTCTTCTGTCCTGACCCCGGACCTTATGTGAAAACTAAGAAAAACTTAAAGGTACTAAAAAAAATCAAACCAATTTTTTTACACTTTTTTGCCCTAGTTCATGCATTTCACATGTCTATAAGTGAAATAAAAAATGATTTGGACAATATCTGACATATTTTGAAATTTGTCAAAATTCTGTCTTTTGTCCTGACCCCGGACCTTATGTGAAAACTAAGAAAAACTGCAAGGTACTAAAAAAAATCAAACCAATTTTTTTACACTTTTTTGCCCTAGTTCATGCATTTCACATGTCTAGACGTGAAATAAAAAATAATTTGGACAATATCTGACATATTTAGAAATTTGTCAAAAATCTGTCTTTTGTCCTGACCCCGGACCTTATGTGAAAACTAAGAAAAACTGAAAAGTACTAAAAAAAAATCAAATCAATTTTGTTACACTTTTTTGCACTAGTTCATGCATTTCACATGTTTAGACGTGAAATAAAAAATAATTTGGACAATATCTGACAGATTTTGAAATTTGTCAAAAATCTGTCTTTTGTCCTGACCCCAGACCTTATGTGAAAACTAAGAAAAACTGAAAGGTACTAAAAAAAATCAGACCAATTTTTTTAAACTTTTTTTGCCCTATTTCATGCATTTCACATGTCTAGAAGTGAAATAAAAAATAATTTGGACAATATCTGGCATATTTTGAAATTTGTCAAAAATCTGTCTTCTGTCCTGACCCCGGACCTTATGTGAAAACTAAGAAAAACTTAAAGGTACTAAAAAAAATCAAACCAATTTTTTTACACTTTTTTGCCCTAGTTCATGCATTTCACATGTCTAGAAATGAAATAAAAAATTATTTGGACAATATCTGACATATTTTGAAATTTGTAAAAAATCTGTCTTTTGTCCTGACCCCGGACCTTATGTGAAAACTAAGAAAAACTGAAAAGTACTAAAAAAAATCAGACCAATTTTTTTTTACTTTTTTTGCCCTAGTTCATGCATTTCACATGTCTAGAAGTGAAATAAAAAATAATTTGGACAATATCTGACAGATTTTGAAATTTGTCAAAAATCTGTCTTTTGTCCTGACCCCGGACCTTATGTGAAAACTAAGAAAAACTGAAAAGTACTAAAAAAAAATCAAACCAATTTTGTTACACTTTTTTGCACTAGTTCATGCATTTCACATGTCTAGACGTGAAATAAAAAATAATTTGGACAATATCTGACATATTTTGAAATTTGTCAAAAATCTGTCTTTTGTCCTGACCCCGGACCTTATGTGAAAACTAAGAAAAACTGAAAAGTACTAAAAAAAAATCAAATCAATTTTGTTACACTTTTTTGCACTAGTTCATGCATTTCACATGTCTAGACGTGAAATAAAAAATTATTTGGACAATATCTGACATATTTTGAAATTTGTCAAAAATCTGTCTTTTGTCCTGACCCCAGACCTTATGTGAAAACTAAGAAAAACTGAAAGGTACTAAAAAAAATCAGACCAATTTTTTTTTACTTTTTTTGCCCTAGTTCATGCATTTCACATGTCTAGAAGTGAAATAAAAAATAATTTGGACAATATCTGGCATATTTTGAAATTTGTCAAAAATCTGTCTTCTGTCCTGACCCCGGACCTTATGTGAAAACTAAGAAAAACTTAAAGGTACTAAAAAAAAATCAAACCAATTTTTTCACACTTTCTTGCCCTAGTTCATGCATTTCACATGTCTATAAGTGAAATAAAAAATGATTTGGACAATATCTGACATATTTTGAAATTTGTCAAAATTCTGTCTTTTGTCCTGACCCCGGACCTTATGTGAAAACTAAGAAAACTGCAAGGGACTAAAAAAAAATCAAACCAATTTTTTTACACTTTTTTGCCCTAGTTCATGCATTTCACATGTCTAGAAGTGAAATAAAAAATGATTTGGACAATATCTGAGAGATTTTGAAATTTGTCAAAAATCTGTCTTTTATCCTGACCCCGGACCTTATGTGAAAACTAAGAAAAACTGAAAAGTACTAAAAAAAATCAAACCAATTTTGTTACACTTTTTTGCACTAGTTCATGCATTTCACATGTCTAGAAATTAAATAAAAAATGATTTGGACAATATCTGACATATTTTGAAATTTGTCAAAAATCTGTCTTTTGTCCTGACCCCGGACCTTATGTGAAAACTAAGAAAAACTGAAAGGTACTAAAAAAAATCAAACCAATTTTGTTACACTTTTTTGCCCTAGTTCATGCATTTCACATGTCTAGACGTGAAATAAAAAATAATTTGGACAATATCTGACATATTTTGAAATTTGTCAAAAATCTGTCTTTTATCCTGACCCCGGACCTTATGTGAAAACTAAGAAAAACTGAAAAGTACTAAAAAAAATCAAACCAATTTTGTTACACTTTTTTGCACTAGTTCATGCATTTCACATGTCTAGAAATTAAATAAAAAATGATTTGGACAATATCTGACATATTTTGAAATTTGTCAAAAATCTGTCTTTTGTCCTGACCCCGGACCTTATGTGAAAACTAAGAAAAACTGAAAAGTACTAAAAAAAAATCAAACCAATTTTGTTACACTTTTTTGCACTAGTTCATGCATTTCACATGTCTAGACGTGAAATAAAAAATAATTTGGACAATATCTGACATATTTTGAAATTTGTCAAAAATCTGTCTTTTGTCCTGACCCCGGACCTTGTGTGATAACTAAGAAAAACTGAAAGGTACTAAAAAAAATCAAACCAATTTTGTTACACTTTTTTGCACTTGTTCGTGCATTTCACATGTCTAGACGTGAAATAGAAAATAATTTGGACAATATCTGACATATTTTGAAATTTGTCAAAAATCTGTCTTTTGTCCTGACCCCGGACCTTATGTGAAAACTAAGAAAAACTGAAAAGTACTAAAAAAAAATCAGACCAATTTTGTTACACTTTTTTGCACTAGTTCATGCATTTCACATGTCTAGACGTGAAATAAAAAATAATTTGGACAATATCTGACATATTTTGAAATTTGTCAAAAATCTGTCTTTTGTCCTGACCCCGGACCTTGTGTGATAACTAAGAAAAACTGAAAGGTACTAAAAAAAATCAAACCAATTTTGTTACACTTTTTTGCACTTGTTCGTGCATTTCACATGTCTAGACGTGAAATAGAAAATAATTTGGACAATATCTGACATATTTTGAAATTTGTCAAAAATCTGTCTTTTGTCCTGACCCCGGACCTTATGTGAAAACTAAGAAAAACTGAAAAGTACTAAAAAAAAATCAGACCAATTTGTTTTCACTTTTTTTGCCCTAGTTCATGCATTTCACATGTCTAGAAGTGAAATAGAAAATAATTTGGACAATATCTGACATATTTTGAAATTTGTCAAAAATCTGTCTTTTGTCCTGACCCCGGACCTTATGTGAAAACTAAGAAAAACTGAAAAGTACTAAAAAAAAATCAGACCAATTTGTTTTCACTTTTTTTGCCCTAGTTCATGCATTTCACATGTCTAGAAGTGAAATAAAAAATAATTTGGACAATATCTGACATATTTTGAAATTTGTCAAAAATCTGTCTTTTGTCCTGACCCCGGACCTTGTGTGAAAACTAAGAAAAACTGAAAGGTACTAAAAAAAATCAAACCAATTTTGTTACACTTTTTTGCACTTGATCGTGCATTTCACATGTCTAGACGTGAAATAGAAAATAATTTGGACAATATCTGACATATTTTGAAATTTGTCAAAAATCTGTCTTTTGTCCTGACCCCGGACCTTATGTGAAAACTAAGAAAAACTGAAAGGTACTAAAAAAATCAAACCAATTTTGTTACACTTTTTTGCACTTGTTCATGCATTTCACATGTCTAGACGTGAAATAAAAAATAATTTGGACAATACCTGACATATTTTGAAATTTGTCAAAAATCTGTCTTTTGTCCTGACCCCGGACCTTGTGAGAAAACTAAGAAAAACTGAAAGGTACTAAAAAAAATCAAACCAATTTTGTTACACTTTTTTGCACTTGTTCGTGCATTTCACATGTCTAGACGTGAAATAGAAAATAATTTGGACAATATCTGACATATTTTGAAATTTGTCAAAAATCTGTCTTTTGTCCTGACCCCGGACCTTATGTGAAAACTAAGAAAAACTGAAAAGTACTAAAAAAAATCAGACCAATTTTTTTTTCACTTTTTTGCCCTAGTTCATGCATTTCACATGTCTAGAAGTGAAATAAAATATAATTTGGACAATATCTGACATATTTTGAAATTTGTCAAAAATCTTTCTTTTGTCCTGACCCCGGACCTTATGTGAAAACTAAGAAAAACTGAAAAGTACTAAAAAAAATCAGACCAATTTTTTTACACTTTTTTTGCCCTAGTTCATGCATTTCACATGTCTAGAAGTGAAATAAAAAATAATTTGGACAATATCTGACATATTTTGAAATTTGTCAAAAATCTGTCTTTTGTCCTGACCCCGGACCTTATGTGAAAACTAAGAAAAACTGAAAGGTACTAAAAAAAATCAAACCAATTTTGTTACACTTTTTTGCCCTAGTTCATGCATTTCACATGTCTATAAGTGAAATAAAAAAATGATTTGGACAATATCTGACATATTTTGAAATTTGTCAAAATTCTGTCTTTTGTCCTGACCCCGGACCTTATGTGAAAACTAAGAAAAACTGAAAAGTACTAAAAAAAATCAGACCAATTTTTTTTCACTTTTTTTGCCCTAGTTCATGCATTTCACATGTCTAGAAATTAAATAAAAAATGATTTGGACAATATCTGACAGATTTTGAAATTTGTCAAAAATCTGTCTTTTGTCCTGACCCCGGACCTTATGTGAAAACTAAGAAAAAACTGAAAAGTACTAAAAAAAAATCAAACCAATTTTGTTACACTTTTTTGCACTAGTTCATGCATTTCACATGTCTAGACGTGAAATAAAAAATGATTTGGACAATATCTGACATATTTTGAAATTTGTCAAAATTCTGTCTTTTGTCCTGACCCCGGACCTTATGTGAAAACTAAGAAAAACTGCAAGGTACTAAAAAAAAATCAAACCAATTTTTTTACACTTTTTTGCCCTAGTTCATGCATTTCACATGTCTAGAAGTGAAATAAAAAATGATTTGGACAATATCTGACATATTTTGAAATTTGTCAAAAATCTGTCTTTTGTCCTGACCCCGGACCTTATGTGAAAACTAAGAAAAACTGCAAGGTACTAAAAAAAAATCAAACCAATTTTTTCACACTTTCTTGCCCTAGTTCATGCATTTCACATGTCTAGAAATTAAATAAAAAATGATTTGGACAATATCTGACATATTTTGAAATTTGTCAAAATTGTGTCTTTTGTCCTGACCCCGGACCTTATGTGAAATATAAGAAAAACTGCAAGGGACTAAAAAAAAATCAAACCAATTTTTTTACACTTTTTTGCCCTAGTTCATGCATTTCACATGTCTAGAAGTGAAATAAAAAATGATTTGGACAATATCTGACATATTTTGAAATTTGTCAAAATTCTGTCTTTTGTCCTGACCCCGGACCTTATGTGAAAACTAAGAAAAACTGCAAGGGACTAAAAAAAAATCAAACCAATTTTTTTACACTTTTTTGCCCTAGTTCATGCATTTCACATGTCTAGAAGTGAAATAAAAAATGATTTGGACAATATCTGAGAGATTTTGAAATTTGTCAAAAATCTGTCTTTTATCCTGACCCCGGACCTTATGTGAAAACTAAGAAAAACTGAAAAGTACTAAAAAAAATCAAACCAATTTTGTTACACTTTTTTGCACTAGTTCATGCATTTCACATGTCTAGAAGTGAAATAAAAAATGATTTGGACAATATCTGACATATTTTGAAATTTGTCAAAAATCTGTCTTTTGTCCTGACCCCGGACCTTATGTGAAAACTAAGAAAAACTGCAAGGTACTAAAAAAAAATCAAACCAATTTTTTCACACTTTCTTGCCCTAGTTCATGCATTTCACATGTCTAGAAATTAAATAAAAAATGATTTGGACAATATCTGACAGATTTTGAAATTTGTCAGAAATCTGTATTTTGTCCTGACCCCGGACCTTATGTGAAAACTAAGAAAAACTGAAAGGTACTAAAAAAAATCAAACCAATATTTTTACACTTTTTTGCCCTAGTTCATGCATTTCACATGTCTAGAAGTGAAATAAAAAATGATTTGGACAATATCTGACATATTTTGAAATTTGTCAAAAATCTGTCTTTTGTCCTGACCCCGGACCTTATGTGAAAACTAAGAAAAACTGCAAGATACTAAAAAAAATCAAACCAATTTTTTCACACTTTCTTGCCCTAGTTCATGCATTTCACATGTCTAGAAATTAAATAAAAAATGATTTGGACAATATCTGACATATTTTGAAATTTGTCAAAATTCTGTCTTTTGTCCTGACCCCGGACCTTATGTGAAAACTAAGAAAAACTGAAAAGTACTAAAAAAAATCAGACCAATTTTTTTTCACTTTTTTTGCCCTAGTTCATGCATTTCACATGTCTATAAGTGAAATAAAAAATGATTTGGACAATATCTGACATATTTTGAAATTTGTCAAAATTCTGTCTTTTGTCCTGACCCCGGACCTTATGTGAAAACTAAGAAAAACTGCAAGGGACTAAAAAAAAATCAAACCAATTTTTTTACACTTTTTTGCCCTAGTTCATGTATTTCACATGTCTAGAAGTGAAATAAAAAATGATTTGGACAATATCTGAGAGATTTTGAAATTTGTCAAAAATCTGTCTTTTATCCTGACCCCGGACCTTATGTGAAAACTAAGAAAAACTGAAAAGTACTAAAAAAAATCAAACCAATTTTGTTACACTTTTTTGCACTAGTTCATGCATTTCACATGTCTAGAAGTGAAATAAAAAATGATTTGGACAATATCTGACATATTTTGAAATTTGTCAAAAATCTGTCTTTTGTCCTGACCCCGGACCTTATGTGAAAACTAAGAAAAACTGCAAGGTACTAAAAAAAAATCAAACCAATTTTTTCACACTTTCTTGCCCTAGTTCATGCATTTCACATGTCTAGAAATTAAATAAAAAATGATTTGGACAATATCTGACATATTTTGAAATTTGTCAAAATTGTGTCTTTTGTCCTGACCCCGGACCTTATGTGAAAACTAAGAAAAACTGCAAGGTACTAAAAAAAATCAAACCAATTTTTTTACACTTTTTTGCCCTAGTTCATGCATTTCACATGTCTATAAGTGAAATAAAAAATGATTTGGACAATATCTGACATATTTTGAAATTTGTCAAAATTCTGTCTTTTGTCCTGACCCCGGACCTTATGTGAAAACTAAGAAAAACTGCAAGGGACTAAAAAAAAATCAAACCAATTTTTTTACACTTTTTTGCCCTAGTTCATGCATTTCACATGTCTAGAAGTGAAATAAAAAATGATTTGGACAATATCTGAGAGATTTTGAAATTTGTCAAAAATCTGTCTTTTGTCCTGACCCCGGACCTTATGTGAAAACTAAGAAAAACTGAAAAGTACTAAAAAAAATCAGACCAATTTTTTTTCACTTTTTTTGCCCTAGTTCATGCATTTCACATGTCTAGAAATGAAATAAAAAATGATTTGGACAATATCTGACAGATTTTGAAATTTGTCAAAAATCTGTCTTTTGTCCTGACCCCGGACCTTATGTGAAAACTAAGAAAAACTGAAAGGTACTAAAAAAAATCAAACCAATTTTTTTACACTTTTTTGCCCTAGTTCATGAATTTCACATGTCTATAAGTGAAATAAAAAATGATTTGGACAATATCTGACATATTTTGAAATTTGTCAAAATTCTGTCTTTTGTCCTGACCCCGGACCTTATGTGAAAACTAAGAAAAACTGAAAAGTACTAAAAAAAAATCAGACCAATTTTTTTTCACTTTTTTTGCCCTAGTTCATGCATTTCACATGTCTAGAAATGAAATAAAAAATGATTTGGACAATATCTGACAGATTTTGAAATTTGTCAAAAATCTGTCTTTTGTCCTGACCCCGGACCTTATGTGAAAACTAAGAAAAACTGAAAGGTACTAAAAAAAATCAAACCAATTTTTTTACACTTTTTTGCCCTAGTTCATGAATTTCACATGTCTATAAGTGAAATAAAAAATGATTTGGACAATATCTGACATATTTTGAAATTTGTCAAAATTCTGTCTTTTGTCCTGACCCCGGACCTTATGTGAAAACTAAGAAAAACTGAAAAGTACTAAAAAAAATCAGACCAATTTTTTTTCACTTTTTTTGCCCTAGTTCATGCATTTCACATGTCTAGAAATGAAATAAAAAATGATTTGGACAATATCTGACAGATTTTGAAATTTGTCAAAAATCTGTCTTTTGTCCTGACCCCGGACCTTATGTGAAAACTAAGAAAAACTGAAAGGTACTAAAAAAAATCAAACCAATATTTTTACACTTTTTTGCACTAGTTCATGCATTTCACATGTCTAGAAGTGAAATAAAAAATGATTTGGACAATATCTGAGAGATTTTGAAATTTGTCAAAAATCTGTCTTTTATCCTGACCCCGGACCTTATGTGAAAACTAAGAAAAACTGAAAAGTACTAAAAAAAATCAAACGAATTTTGTTACACTTTTTTGCACTAGTTCATGCATTTCACATGTCTAGAAATTAAATAAAAAATGATTTGGACAATATCTGACAGATTTTGAAATTTGTCAAAAATCTGTCTTTTGTCCTGACCCCGGACCTTATGTGAAAACTAAGAAAAACTGAAAAGTACTAAAAAAAAATCAAACCAATTTTGTTACACTTTTTTGCACTAGTTCATGCATTTCACATGTCTAGACGTGAAATAAAAAATGATTTGGACAATATCTGACATATTTTGAAATTTGTCAAAATTCTGTCTTTTGTCCTGACCCCGGACCTTATGTGAAAACTAAGAAAAACTGAAAGGTACTAAAAAAAATCAAACCAATATTTTTACACTTTTTTGCACTAGTTCATGCATTTCACATGTCTAGAAGTGAAATAAAAAATGATTTGGACAATATCTGAGAGATTTTGAAATTTGTCAAAAATCTGTCTTTTATCCTGACCCCGGACCTTATGTGAAAACTAAGAAAAACTGAAAAGTACTAAAAAAAATCAAACGAATTTTGTTACACTTTTTTGCACTAGTTCATGCATTTCACATGTCTAGACGTGAAATAAAAAATGATTTGGACAATATCTGACAGATTTTGAAATTTGTCAAAAATCTGTCTTTTGTCCTGACCCCGGACCTTATGTGAAAACTAAGAAAAACTGAAAAGTACTAAAAAAAAATCAAACCAATTTTGTTACACTTTTTTGCACTAGTTCATGCATTTCACATGTCTAGACGTGAAATAAAAAATGATTTGGACAATATCTGACATATTTTGAAATTTGTCAAAATTCTGTCTTTTGTCCTGACCCCGGACCTTATGTGAAAACTAAGAAAAACTGAAAGGTACTAAAAAAAATCAAACCAATATTTTTACACTTTTTTGCACTAGTTCATGCATTTCACATGTCTAGAAGTGAAATAAAAAATGATTTGGACAATATCTGAGAGATTTTGAAATTTGTCAAAAATCTGTCTTTTATCCTGACCCCGGACCTTATGTGAAAACTAAGAAAAACTGAAAACTACTAAAAAAAATCAAACGAATTTTGTTACACTTTTTTGCACTAGTTCATGCATTTCACATGTCTAGAAATTAAATAAAAAATGATTTGGACAATATCTGACAGATTTTGAAATTTGTCAAAAATCTGTCTTTTGTCCTGACCCCGGACCTTATGTGAAAACTAAGAAAAACTGAAAAGTACTAAAAAAAAATCAAACCAATTTTGTTACACTTTTTTGCACTAGTTCATGCATTTCACATGTCTAGACGTGAAATAAAAAATGATTTGGACAATATCTGACATATTTTGAAATTTGTCAAAATTCTGTCTTTTGTCCTGACCCCGGACCTTATGTGAAAACTAAGAAAAACTGAAAGGTACTAAAAAAAATCAAACCAATATTTTTACACTTTTTTGCACTAGTTCATGCATTTCACATGTCTAGAAGTGAAATAAAAAATGATTTGGACAATATCTGAGAGATTTTGAAATTTGTCAAAAATCTGTCTTTTATCCTGACCCCGGACCTTATGTGAAAACTAAGAAAAACTGAAAAGTACTAAAAAAAATCAAACGAATTTTGTTACACTTTTTTGCACTAGTTCATGAATTTCACATGTCTAGAAATTAAATAAAAAATGATTTGGACAATATCTGACAGATTTTGAAATTTGTCAAAAATCTGTCTTTTGTCCTGACCCCGGACCTTATGTGAAAACTAAGAAAAACTGAAAAGTACTAAAAAAAAATCAAACCAATTTTGTTACACTTTTTTGCACTAGTTCATGCATTTCACATGTCTAGACGTGAAATAAAAAATGATTTGGACAATATCTGACATATTTTGAAATTTGTCAAAATTCTGTCTTTTGTCCTGACCCAGGACCTTATGTGAAAACTAAGAAAAACTGCAAGGTACTAAAAAAAAATCAAACCAATTTTTTTACACTTTTTTGCCCTAGTTCATGCATTTCACATGTCTAGAAGTGAAATAAAAAATGATTTGGACAATATCTGACATATTTTGAAATTTGTCAAAAATCTGTCTTTTGTCCTGACCCCGGACCTTATGTGAAAACTAAGAAAAACTGCAAGGTACTAAAAAAAAATCAAACCAATTTTTTCACACTTTCTTGCCCTAGTTCATGCATTTCACATGTCTAGAAATTAAATAAAAAATGATTTGGACAATATCTGACATATTTTGAAATTTGTCAAAATTGTGTCTTTTGTCCTGACCCCGGACCTTATGTGAAATATAAGAAAAACTGCAAGGGACTAAAAAAAAATCAAACCAATTTTTTTACACTTTTTTGCCCTAGTTCATGCATTTCACATGTCTATAAGTGAAATAAAAAATGATTTGGACAATATCTGACATATTTTGAAATTTGTCAAAATTCTGTCTTTTGTCCTGACCCCGGACCTTATGTGAAAACTAAGAAAAACTGCAAGGGACTAAAAAAAAATCAAACCAATTTTTTTACACTTTTTTGCCCTAGTTCATGCATTTCACATGTCTAGAAGTGAAATAAAAAATGATTTGGACAATATCTGAGAGATTTTGAAATTTGTCAAAAATCTGTCTTTTATCCTGACCCCGGACCTTATGTGAAAACTAAGAAAAACTGAAAAGTACTAAAAAAAATCAAACCAATTTTGTTACACTTTTTTGCACTAGTTCATGCATTTCACATGTCTAGAAGTGAAATAAAAAATGATTTGGACAATATCTGACATATTTTGAAATTTGTCAAAAATCTGTCTTTTGTCCTGACCCCGGACCTTATGTGAAAACTAAGAAAAACTGCAAGGTACTAAAAAAAAATCAAACCAATTTTTTCACACTTTCTTGCCCTAGTTCATGCATTTCACATGTCTAGAAATTAAATAAAAAATGATTTGGACAATATCTGACAGATTTTGAAATTTGTCAGAAATCTGTATTTTGTCCTGACCCCGGACCTTATGTGAAAACTAAGAAAAACTGAAAGGTACTAAAAAAAATCAAACCAATTTTGTTACACTTTTTTGCACTAGTTCATGCATTTCACATGTCTAGACGTGAAATAAAAAATAATTTGGACAATATCTGACATATTTTGAAATTTGTCAAAAATCTGTCTTTTGTCCTGACCCCGGACCTTATGTGAAAACTAAAAAAAACTGAAAGGTACTAAAAAAAATCAAACCAATTTTTTTACACTTTTTTGCCCTAGTTCATGCATTTCACATGTCTAGGAGTGAAATAAAAAATGATTTGGACAATATCTGACATATTTTGAAATTTGTCAAAAATCTGTCTTTTGTCCTGACCCCGGACCTTATGTGAAAACTAAAAAAAACTGAAAGGTACTAAAAAAAATCAAACCAATTTTTTTACACTTTTTTGCCCTAGTTCATGCATTTCACATGTCTATAAGTGAAATAAAAAATTATTTGGACAATATCTGACATATTTTGAAATTTGTCAAAATTCTGTCTTTTGTCCTGACCCCGGACCTTATGTGAAAACTAAGAAAAACTGAAAAGTACTAAAAAAAATCAGAC
The DNA here is from genome assembly GCF_046254945.1 of Alosa pseudoharengus. NCBI lineage: Eukaryota > Metazoa > Chordata > Actinopteri > Clupeiformes > Clupeidae > Alosa > Alosa pseudoharengus. The sequence goes on along the minus strand of NW_027468887.1, from coordinate 63,157 downwards.
CAATTTTTTTTCACTTTTTTTGCCCTAGTTCATGCATTTCACATGTCTAGAAGTGAAATAAAAAATAATTTGGACAATATCTGAGAGATTTTGAAATTTGTCAAAAATCTGTCTTTTATCCTGACCCCGGACCTTATGTGAAAACTAAGAAAAACTGAAAAGTACTAAAAAAAAATCAAACCAATTTTGTTACACTTTTTTGCACTAGTTCATGCATTTCACATGTCTAGACGTGAAATAAAAAATAATTTGGACAATATCTGACATATTTTGAAATATGTCAAAAATCTGTCTTTTGTCCTGACCCCGGACCTTATGTGAAAACTAAGAAAAACTGCAAGGTACTAAAAAAAAATCAAACCAATTTTTTCAAACTTTCTTGCCCTAGTTCATGCATTTCACATGTCTAGAAATTAAATAAAAAATGATTTGGACAATATCTGACAGATTTTGATATTTGTCAGAAATCTGTATTTTGTCCTGACCCCGGACCTTATGTGAAAACTAAGAAAAACTGAAAGGTACTAAAAAAAATCAAACCAATATTTTTACACTTTTTTGCCCTAGTTCATGCATTTCACATGTCTAGAAGTGAAATAAAAAATGATTTGGACAATATTTGACATATTTTGAAATTTGTCAAAATTCTGTCTTTTGTCCTGACCCCGGACCTTATGTGAAAACTAAGAAAAACTGAAAAGTACTAAAAAAATTCAGACCAATTTTTTTTCACTTTTTTTGCCCTAGTTCATGCATTTCACATGTCTATAAGTGAAATAAAAAATGATTTGGACAATATCTGACATATTTTGAAATTTGTCAAAATTCTGTCTTTTGTCCTGACCCCGGACCTTATGTGAAAACTAAGAAAAACTGCAAGGTACTAAAAAAAAATCAAACCAATTTTTTTACACTTTTTTGCCCTAGTTCATGCATTTCACATGTCTAGAAGTGAAATAAAAAATGATTTGGACAATATCTGACATATTTTGAAATTTGTCAAAAATCTGTCTTTTGTCCTGACCCCGGACCTTATGTGAAAACTAAAAAAAACTGAAAGGTACTAAAAAAAATCAAACCAATTTTTTTACACTTTTTTGCCCTAGTTCATGCATTTCACATGTCTAGGAGTGAAATAAAAAATGATTTGGACAATATCTGACATATTTTGAAATTTGTCAAAAATCTGTCTTTTGTCCTGACCCCGGACCTTATGTGAAAACTAAAAAAAACTGAAAGGTACTAAAAAAAATCAAACCAATTTTTTTACACTTTTTTGCCCTAGTTCATGCATTTCACATGTCTATAAGTGAAATAAAAAATTATTTGGACAATATCTGACATATTTTGAAATTTGTCAAAATTCTGTCTTTTGTCCTGACCCCGGACCTTATGTGAAAACTAAGAAAAACTGAAAAGTACTAAAAAAAATCAGACCAATTTTTTTTCACTTTTTTTGCCCTAGTTCATGCATTTCACATGTCTAGAAGTGAAATAAAAAATAATTTGGACAATATCTGAGAGATTTTGAAATTTGTCAAAAATCTGTCTTTTATCCTGACCCCGGACCTTATGTGAAAACTAAGAAAAACTGAAAAGTACTAAAAAAAAATCAAACCAATTTTGTTACACTTTTTTGCACTAGTTCATGCATTTCACATGTCTAGACGTGAAATAAAAAATAATTTGGACAATATCTGACATATTTTGAAATATGTCAAAAATCTGTCTTTTGTCCTGACCCCGGACCTTATGTGAAAACTAAGAAAAACTGCAAGGTACTAAAAAAAAATCAAACCAATTTTTTCAAACTTTCTTGCCCTAGTTCATGCATTTCACATGTCTAGAAATTAAATAAAAAATGATTTGGACAATATCTGACAGATTTTGATATTTGTCAGAAATCTGTATTTTGTCCTGACCCCGGACCTTATGTGAAAACTAAGAAAAACTGAAAGGTACTAAAAAAAATCAAACCAATATTTTTACACTTTTTTGCCCTAGTTCATGCATTTCACATGTCTAGAAGTGAAATAAAAAATGATTTGGACAATATTTGACATATTTTGAAATTTGTCAAAATTCTGTCTTTTGTCCTGACCCCGGACCTTATGTGAAAACTAAGAAAAACTGAAAAGTACTAAAAAAATTCAGACCAATTTTTTTTCACTTTTTTTGCCCTAGTTCATGCATTTCACATGTCTATAAGTGAAATAAAAAATGATTTGGACAATATCTGACATATTTTGAAATTTGTCAAAATTCTGTCTTTTGTCCTGACCCCGGACCTTATGTGAAAACTAAGAAAAACTGCAAGGTACTAAAAAAAAATCAAACCAATTTTTTTACACTTTTTTGCCCTAGTTCATGCATTTCACATGTCTAGAAGTGAAATAAAAAATGATTTGGACAATATCTGACATATTTTGAAATTTGTCAAAAATCTGTCTTTTGTCCTGACCCCGGACCTTATGTGAAAACTAAGAAAAACTGCAAGGTACTAAAAAAAAATCAAACCAATTTTTTCACACTTTCTTGCCCTAGTTCATGCATTTCACATGTCTAGAAATTAAATAAAAAATGATTTGGACAATATCTGACAGATTTTGAAATTTGTCAGAAATCTGTATTTTGTCCTGACCCCGGACCTTATGTGAAAACTAAGAAAAACTGAAAGGTACTAAAAAAAATCAAACCAATTTTGTTACACTTTTTTGCACTAGTTCATGCATTTCACATGTCTAGACGTGAAATAAAAAATAATTTGGACAATATCTGACATATTTTGAAATTTGTCAAAAATCTGTCTTTTGTCCTGACCCCGGACCTTATGTGAAAACTAAAAAAAACTGAAAGGTACTAAAAAAAATCAAACCAATTTTTTTACACTTTTTTGCCCTAGTTCATGCATTTCACATGTCTAGGAGTGAAATAAAAAATGATTTGGACAATATCTGACATTTTGAAATTTGTCAAAAATCTGTCTTTTGTCCTGACCCCGGACCTTATGTGAAAACTAAAAAAAACTGAAAGGTACTAAAAAAAATCAAACCAATTTTTTTACACTTTTTTGCCCTAGTTCATGCATTTCACATGTCTATAAGTGAAATAAAAAATTATTTGGACAATATCTGACATATTTTGAAATTTGTCAAAATTCTGTCTTTTGTCCTGACCCCGGACCTTATGTGAAAACTAAGAAAAACTGAAAAGTACTAAAAAAAATCAGACCAATTTTTTTTCACTTTTTTTGCCCTAGTTCATGCATTTCACATGTCTAGAAGTGAAATAAAAAATAATTTGGACAATATCTGAGAGATTTTGAAATTTGTCAAAAATCTGTCTTTTATCCTGACCCCGGACCTTATGTGAAAACTAAGAAAAACTGAAAAGTACTAAAAAAAAATCAAACCAATTTTGTTACACTTTTTTGCACTAGTTCATGCATTTCACATGTCTAGACGTGAAATAAAAAATAATTTGGACAATATCTGACATATTTTGAAATATGTCAAAAATCTGTCTTTTGTCCTGACCCCGGACCTTATGTGAAAACTAAGAAAAACTGCAAGGTACTAAAAAAAAATCAAACCAATTTTTTCAAACTTTCTTGCCCTAGTTCATGCATTTCACATGTCTAGAAATTAAATAAAAAATGATTTGGACAATATCTGACAGATTTTGATATTTGTCAGAAATCTGTATTTTGTCCTGACCCCGGACCTTATGTGAAAACTAAGAAAAACTGAAAGGTACTAAAAAAAATCAAACCAATATTTTTACACTTTTTTGCCCTAGTTCATGCATTTCACATGTCTAGAAGTGAAATAAAAAATGATTTGGACAATATTTGACATATTTTGAAATTTGTCAAAATTCTGTCTTTTGTCCTGACCCCGGACCTTATGTGAAAACTAAGAAAAACTGAAAAGTACTAAAAAAATTCAGACCAATTTTTTTTCACTTTTTTTGCCCTAGTTCATGCATTTCACATGTCTATAAGTGAAATAAAAAATGATTTGGACAATATCTGACATATTTTGAAATTTGTCAAAAATCTGTCTTTTGTCCTGACCCCGGACCATATGTGAAAACTAAGAAAAACTGCAAGGTACTAAAAAAAAATCAAACCAATTTTTTCACACCTTCTTGCCCTAGTTCATGCATTTCACAATGTCTAGAAATTAAATAAAAAATGATTTGGACAATATCTGACAGATTTTGAAATTTGTCAGAAATCTGTATTTTGTCCTGACCCCGGACCTTATGTGAAAACTAAGAAAAACTGCAAGGTACTAAAAAAAAATCAAACCAATTTTGTTACACTTTTTTGCACTAGTTCATGCATTTCACATGTCTAGACGTGAAATAAAAAATAATTTGGACAATATCTGACATATTTTGAAATTTGTCAAAAATCTGTCTTTTGTCATGACCCCGGACCTTATGTGAAAACTAAGAAAAACTGAAAAGTACTAAAAAAAAATCAAACCAATTTTGTTACACTTTTTTGCACTAGTTCATGCATTTCACATGTCTAGACGTGAAATAAAAAATAATTTGGACAATATCTGACATATTTTGAAATTTGTCAAAAATCTGTCTTTTGTCCTGACCCCGGACCTTATGTGAAAACTAAGAAAAACTGAAAAGTACTAAAAAAAATCAAACCAATTTTGTTACACTTTTTTGCACTAGTTCATGCATTTCACATGTCTAGAAATTAAATAAAAAATGATTTGGACAATATCTGACAGATTTTGAAATTTGTCAAAAATCTGTCTTTTGTCCTGACCCCGGACCTTATGTGAAAACTAAGAAAAACTGAAAAGTACTAAAAAAAATCAGACCAATTTTTTTTCACTTTTTTTGCCCTAGTTCATGCATTTCACATGTCTAGAAATGAAATAAAAAATGATTTGGACAATATCTGACAGATTTTGAAATTTGTCAAAAATCTGTCTTTTGTCCTGACCCCGGACCTTATGTGAAAACTAAGAAAAACTGAAAGGTACTAAAAAAAATCAAACCAATTTTTTTACACTTTTTTGCCCTAGTTCATGCATTTCACATGTCTATAAGTGAAATAAAAAATGATTTGGAAAATATCTGACATATTTTGAAATTTGTCAAAATTCTGTCTTTTGTCCTGACCCCGGACCTTATGTGAAAACTAAGAAAAACTGCAAGGTACTAAAAAAAAATCAAACCAATTTTTTTACACTTTTTTGCCCTAGTTCATGCATTTCACATGTCTAGAAGTGAAATAAAAAATGATTTGGACAATATCTGACATATTTTGAAATTTGTCAAAAATCTGTCTTTTGTCCTGACCCCGGACCTTATGTGAAAACTAAGAAAAACTGCAAGGTACTAAAAAAAAATCAAACCAATTTTTTCACACTTTCTTGCCCTAGTTCATGCATTTCACATGTCTAGAAATTAAATAAAAAATAATTTGGACAATATCTGACAGATTTTGAAATTTGTCAGAAATCTGTATTTTGTCCTGACCCCGGACCTTATGTGAAAACTAAGAAAAACTGAAAGGTACTAAAAAAAATCAAACCAATATTTTTACACTTTTTTGCCCTAGTTCATGCATTTCACATGTCTAGAAGTGAAATAAAAAATGATTTGGACAATATCTGACAGATTTTGAAATTTGTCAAAAAACTGTCTTTTGTCCTGACCCCGGACCTTATGTGAAAACTAAGAAAAACTGAAAAGTACTAAAAAAAATCAGACCAATTTTTTTTCACTTTTTTTGCCCTAGTTCATGCATTTCACATGTCTAGAAATGAAATAAAAAATGATTTGGACAATATCTGACAGATTTTGAAATTTGACAAAAATCTGTCTTTTGTCCTGACCCCGGACCTTATGTGAAAACTAAGAAAAACTGAAAAGTACTAAAAAAAATCAGACCAATTTTTTTTCACTTTTTTTGCCCTAGTTCATGCATTTCACATGTCTAGAAATGAAATAAAAAATGATTTGGACAATATCTGACAGATTTTGAAATTTGTCAAAAATCTGTCTTTTGTCCTGACCCCGGACCTTATGTGAAAACTAAGAAAAACTGAAAGGTACTAAAAAAAATCAAACCAATATTTTTACACTTTTTTGCACTAGTTCATGCATTTCACATGTCTAGAAGTGAAATAAAAAATGATTTGGACAATATCTGACAGATTTTGAAATTTGTCAAAAATCTGTCTTTTGTCCTGACCCCGGACCTTATGTGAAAACTAAGAAAAACTGAAAAGTACTAAAAAAAATCAAACCAATTTTGTTACACTTTTTTGCACTAGTTCATGCATTTCACATGTCTAGACGTGAAATAAAAAATAATTTGGACAATATCTGACATATTTTGAAATTTGTCAAAAATCTATCTTTTGTCCTGACCCCGGACCTTATGTGAAAACTAAAAAAAACTGAAAGGTACTAAAAAAAATCAAACCAATTTTTTTACACTTGTTTGCCCTAGTTCATGCATTTCACATGTCTATAAGTGAAATAAAAAATGATTTGGACAATATCTGACATATTTTGAAATTTGTCAAAAATCTGTCTTTTGTCCTGACCCCGGACCTTATGTGAAAACTAAGAAAAACTGCAAGGTACTAAAAAAAAATCAAACCAATTTTTTCACACTTTCTTGCCCTAGTTCATGCATTTCACATGTCTAGAAATTAAATAAAAAATAATTTGGACAATATCTGACAGATTTTGAAATTTGTCAGAAATCTGTATTTTGTCCTGACCCCGGACCTTATGTGAAAACTAAGAAAAACTGAAAGGTACTAAAAAAAATCAAACCAATATTTTTACACTTTTTTGCCCTAGTTCATGCATTTCACATGTCTAGAAGTGAAATAAAAAATGATTTGGACAATATCTGACAGATTTTGAAATTTGTCAAAAAACTGTCTTTTGTCCTGACCCCGGACCTTATGTGAAAACTAAGAAAAACTGAAAAGTACTAAAAAAAATCAGACCAATTTTTTTTCACTTTTTTTGCCCTAGTTCATGCATTTCACATGTCTAGAAATGAAATAAAAAATGATTTGGACAATATCTGACAGATTTTGAAATTTGACAAAAATCTGTCTTTTGTCCTGACCCCGGACCTTATGTGAAAACTAAGAAAAACTGAAAAGTACTAAAAAAAATCAGACCAATTTTTTTTCACTTTTTTTGCCCTAGTTCATGCATTTCACATGTCTAGAAATGAAATAAAAAATGATTTGGACAATATCTGACAGATTTTGAAATTTGTCAAAAATCTGTCTTTTGTCCTGACCCCGGACCTTATGTGAAAACTAAGAAAAACTGAAAGGTACTAAAAAAAATCAAACCAATATTTTTACACTTTTTTGCACTAGTTCATGCATTTCACATGTCTAGAAGTGAAATAAAAAATGATTTGGACAATATCTGACAGATTTTGAAATTTGTCAAAAATCTGTCTTTTGTCCTGACCCCGGACCTTATGTGAAAACTAAGAAAAACTGAAAAGTACTAAAAAAAATCAAACCAATTTTGTTACACTTTTTTGCACTAGTTCATGCATTTCACATGTCTAGACGTGAAATAAAAAATAATTTGGACAATATCTGACATATTTTGAAATTTGTCAAAAATCTATCTTTTGTCCTGACCCCGGACCTTATGTGAAAACTAAAAAAAACTGAAAGGTACTAAAAAAAATCAAACCAATTTTTTTACACTTGTTTGCCCTAGTTCATGCATTTCACATGTCTATAAGTGAAATAAAAAATGATTTGGACAATATCTGACATATTTTGAAATTTGTCAAAATTCTGTCTTTTGTCCTGACCCCGGACCTTATGTGAAAACTAAGAAAAACTGCAAGGTACTAAAAAAAAATCAAACCAATTTTTTTACACTTTTTTGCACTAGTTCATGCATTTCACATGTCTAGACGTGAAATAAAAAATAATTTGGACAATATCTGACATATTTTGAAATTTGTCAAAAATCTGTCTTTTGTCATGACCCCGGACCTTATGTGAAAACTAAGAAAAACTGAAAGGTACTAAAAAAAATCAGACCAATTTTTTTTCACTTTTTTTGCCCTAGTTCATGCATTTCACATGTCTAGAAATTAAATAAAAAATGATTTGGACAATATCTGACAGATTTTGAAATTTGTCAGAAATCTGTATTTTGTCCTGACCCCGGACCTTATGTGAAAACTAAGAAAAACTGAAAGGTACTAAAAAAAATCAAACCAATTTTGTTACACTTTTTTGCACTAGTTCATGCATTTCACATGTCTAGACGTGAAATAAAAAATAATTTGGACAATATCTGACATATTTTGAAATTTGTCAAAAATCTGTCTTTTGTCCTGACCCCGGACCTTATGTGAAAACTAAAAAAAACTGAAAGGTACTAAAAAAAATCAAACCAATTTTTTTACACTTTTTTGCCCTAGTTCATGCATTTCACATGTCTATAAGTGAAATAAAAAATGACTTGGACAATATCTGACATATTTTGAAATTTGTCAAAATTCTGTCTTTTGTCCTGACCCCGGACCTTATGTGAAAACTAAGAAAAACTGCAAGGTGCTAAAAAAAAATCAAACCAATTTTTTTACACTTTTTTGCCCTAGTTCATGCATTTCACATGTCTAGAAGTGAAATAAAAAATGATTTGGACAATATCTGACAGATTTTGAAATTTGTCAAAAATCTGTCTTTTGTCCTGACCCCGGACCTTATGTGAAAACTAAGAAAAACTGAAAGGTACTAAAAAAAATCAAACCAATTTTTTTACACTTTTTTGCCCTAGTTCATGCATTTCACATGTCTATAAGTGAAATAAAAAATGATTTGGAAAATATCTGACATATTTTGAAATTTGTCAAAATTCTGTCTTTTGTCCTGACCCCGGACCTTATGTGAAAACTAAGAAAAACTGCAAGGTACTAAAAAAAAATCAAACCAATTTTTTTACACTTTTTTGCCCTAGTTCATGCATTTCACATGTCTAGAAGTGAAATAAAAAATGATTTGGACAATATCTGACATATTTTGAAATTTGTCAAAAATCTGTCTTTTATCCTGACCCCGGGCCTTATGTGAAAACTAAGAAAAACTGAAAAGTACTAAAAAAAAATCAAACCAATTTTGTTACACTTTTTTGCACTAGTTCATGCATTTCACATGTCTAGACGTGAAATAAAAAATAATTTGGACAATATCTGACATATTTTGAAATATGTCAAAAATCTGTCTTTTGTCCTGACCCCGGACCTTATGTGAAAACTAAGAAAAACTGCAAGGTACTAAAAAAAAATCAAACCAATTTTTTCAAACTTTCTTGCCCTAGTTCATGCATTTCACATGTCTAGAAATTAAATAAAAAATGATTTGGACAATATCTGACAGATTTTGATATTTGTCAGAAATCTGTATTTTGTCCTGACCCCGGACCTTATGTGAAAACTAAGAAAAACTGAAAGGTACTAAAAAAAATCAAACCAATATTTTTACACTTTTTTGCCCTAGTTCATGCATTTCACATGTCTAGAAGTGAAATAAAAAATGATTTGGACAATATTTGACATATTTTGAAATTTGTCAAAATTCTGTCTTTTGTCCTGACCCCGGACCTTATGTGAAAACTAAGAAAAACTGAAAAGTACTAAAAAAATTCAGACCAATTTTTTTTCACTTTTTTTGCCCTAGTTCATGCATTTCACATGTCTATAAGTGAAATAAAAAATGATTTGGACAATATCTGACATATTTTGAAATTTGTCAAAAATCTGTCTTTTGTCCTGACCCCGGACCTTATGTGAAAACTAAGAAAAACTGCAAGGTACTAAAAAAAAATCAAACCAATTTTTTCACACTTTCTTGCCCTAGTTCATGCATTTCACAATGTCTAGAAATTAAATAAAAAATGATTTGGACAATATCTGACAGATTTTGAAATTTGTCAGAAATCTGTATTTTGTCCTGACCCCGGACCTTATGTGAAAACTAAGAAAAACTGCAAGGTACTAAAAAAAATCAAACCAATATTTTTACACTTTTTTGCCCTAGTTCATGCATTTCACATGTCTAGAAGTGAAATAAAAAATGATTTGGACAATATCTGACAGATTTTGAAATTTGTCAAAAATCTGTCTTTTGTCCTGACCCCGGACCTTATGTGAAAACTAAGAAAAACTGAAAAGTACTAAAAAAAAATCAAACCAATTTTGTTACACTTTTTTGCACTAGTTCATGCATTTCACATGTCTAGACGTGAAATAAAAAATAATTTGGACAATATCTGACATATTTTGAAATTTGTCAAAAATCTGTCTTTTGTCATGACCCCGGACCTTATGTGAAAACTAAGAAAAACTGAAAAGTACTAAAAAAAAATCAAACCAATTTTGTTACACTTTTTTGCACTAGTTCATGCATTTCACATGTCTAGACGTGAAATAAAAAATAATTTGGACAATATCTGACATATTTTGAAATTTGTCAAAAATCTGTCTTTTGTCCTGACCCCGGACCTTATGTGAAAACTAAAAAAAACTGAAAGGTACTAAAAAAAATCAAACCAATTTTTTTACACTTTTTTGCCCTAGTTCATGCATTTCACATGTCTATAAGTGAAATAAAAAATGATTTGGACAATATCTGACATATTTTGAAATTTGTCAAAATTCTGTCTTTTGTCCTGACCCCGGACCTTATGTGAAAACTAAGAAAAACTGCAAGGTACTAAAAAAAAATCAAACCAATTTTTTTACACTTTTTTGCCCTAGTTCATGCATTTCACATGTCTAGAAGTGAAATAAAAAATGATTTGGACAATATCTGACATATTTTGAAATTTGTCAAAAATCTGTCTTTTATCCTGACCCCGGACCTTATGTGAAAACTAAGAAAAACTGAAAAGTACAAAAAAAAAATCAAACCAATTTTGTTACACTTTTTTTGCCCTAGTTCATGCATTTCACATGTCTAGAAATGAAATAAAAAATGATTTGGACAATATCTGACAGATTTTGAAATTTGACAAAAATCTGTCTTTTGTCCTGACCCCGGACCTTATGTGAAAACTAAGAAAAACTGAAAAGTACTAAAAAAAAAAGACCAATTTTTTTTCACTTTTTTTGCCCTAGTTCATGCATTTCACATGTCTAGAAATGAAATAAAAAATGATTTGGACAATATCTGACAGATTTTGAAATTTGTCAAAAATCTGTCTTTTGTCCTGACCCCGGACCTTATGTGAAAACTAAGAAAAACTGAAAGGTACTAAAAAATATCAAACCAATATTTTTACACTTTTTTGCACTAGTTCATGCATTTCACATGTCTAGAAGTGAAATAAAAAATGATTTGGACAATATCTGAGAGATTTTGAAATTTGTCAAAAATCTGTCTTTTATCCTGACCCCGGACCTTATGTGAAAACTAAGAAAAACTGAAAAGTACTAAAAAAAATCAAACCAATTTTGTTACACTTTTTTGCACTAGTTCATGCATTTCACATGTCTAGAAATTAAATAAAAAATGATTTGGACAATATCTGACAGATTTTGAAATTTGTCAAAAATCTGTCTTTTGTCCTGACCCCGGACCTTATGTGAAAACTAAGAAAAACTGAAAAGTACTAAAAAAAATCAGACCAATTTTTTTTCACTTTTTTTGCCCTAGTTCATGCATTTCACATGTCTAGAAATGAAATAAAAAATGATTTGGACAATATCTGACAGATTTTGAAATTTGTCAAAAATCTGTCTTTTGTCCTGACCCCGGACCTTATGTGAAAACTAAGAAAAACTGAAAGGTACTAAAAAAAATCAAACCAATTTTTTTACACTTTTTTGCCCTAGTTCATGCATTTCACATGTCTATAAGTGAAATAAAAAATGATTTGGAAAATATCTGACATATTTTGAAATTTGTCAAAATTCTGTCTTTTGTCCTGACCCCGGACCTTATGTGAAAACTAAGAAAAACTGCAAGGTACTAAAAAAAAATCAAACCAATTTTTTTACACTTTTTTGCCCTAGTTCATGCATTTCACATGTCTAGAAGTGAAATAAAAAATGATTTGGACAATATCTGACATATTTTGAAATTTGTCAAAAATCTGTCTTTTGTCCTGACCCCGGACCTTATGTGAAAACTAAGAAAAACTGCAAGGTACTAAAAAAAAATCAAACCAATTTTTTCACACTTTCTTGCCCTAGTTCATGCATTTCACATGTCTAGAAATTAAATAAAAAATAATTTGGACAATATCTGACAGATTTTGAAATTTGTCAGAAATCTGTATTTTGTCCTGACCCCGGACCTTATGTGAAAACTAAGAAAAACTGAAAGGTACTAAAAAAAATCAAACCAATATTTTTACACTTTTTTGCCCTAGTTCATGCATTTCACATGTCTAGAAGTGAAATAAAAAATGATTTGGACAATATCTGACAGATTTTGAAATTTGTCAAAAAACTGTCTTTTGTCCTGACCCCGGACCTTATGTGAAAACTAAGAAAAACTGAAAAGTACTAAAAAAAATCAGACCAATTTTTTTTCACTTTTTTTGCCCTAGTTCATGCATTTCACATGTCTAGAAATGAAATAAAAAATGATTTGGACAATATCTGACAGATTTTGAAATTTGACAAAAATCTGTCTTTTGTCCTGACCCCGGACCTTATGTGAAAACTAAGAAAAACTGAAAAGTACTAAAAAAAATCAGACCAATTTTTTTTCACTTTTTTTGCCCTAGTTCATGCATTTCACATGTCTAGAAATGAAATAAAAAATGATTTGGACAATATCTGACAGATTTTGAAATTTGACAAAAATCTGTCTTTTGTCCTGACCCCGGACCTTATGTGAAAACTAAGAAAAACTGAAAAGTACTAAAAAAAATCAGACCAATTTTTTTTCACTTTTTTTGCCCTAGTTCATGCATTTCACATGTCTAGAAATGAAATAAAAAATGATTTGGACAATATCTGACAGATTTTGAAATTTGTCAAAAATCTGTCTTTTGTCCTGACCCCGGACCTTATGTGAAAACTAAGAAAAACTGAAAGGTACTAAAAAAAATCAAACCAATATTTTTACACTTTTTTGCACTAGTTCATGCATTTCACATGTCTAGAAGTGAAATAAAAAATGATTTGGACAATATCTGACAGATTTTGAAATTTGTCAAAAATCTGTCTTTTGTCCTGACCCCGGACCTTATGTGAAAACTAAGAAAAACTGAAAAGTACTAAAAAAAATCAAACCAATTTTGTTACACTTTTTTGCACTAGTTCATGCATTTCACATGTCTAGACGTGAAATAAAAAATAATTTGGACAATATCTGACATATTTTGAAATTTGTCAAAAATCTATCTTTTGTCCTGACCCCGGACCTTATGTGAAAACTAAAAAAAACTGAAAGGTACTAAAAAAAATCAAACCAATTTTTTTACACTTGTTTGCCCTAGTTCATGCATTTCACATGTCTATAAGTGAAATAAAAAATGATTTGGACAATATCTGACATATTTTGAAATTTGTCAAAATTCTGTCTTTTGTCCTGACCCCGGACCTTATGTGAAAACTAAGAAAAACTGCAAGGTACTAAAAAAAAATCAAACCAATTTTTTTACACTTTTTTGCACTAGTTCATGCATTTCACATGTCTAGACGTGAAATAAAAAATAATTTGGACAATATCTGACATATTTTGAAATTTGTCAAAAATCTGTCTTTTGTCATGACCCCGGACCTTATGTGAAAACTAAGAAAAACTGAAAGGTACTAAAAAAAATCAGACCAATTTTTTTTCACTTTTTTTGCCCTAGTTCATGCATTTCACATGTCTAGAAATTAAATAAAAAATGATTTGGACAATATCTGACAGATTTTGAAATTTGTCAGAAATCTGTATTTTGTCCTGACCCCGGACCTTATGTGAAAACTAAGAAAAACTGAAAGGTACTAAAAAAAATCAAACCAATTTTGTTACACTTTTTTGCACTAGTTCATGCATTTCACATGTCTAGACGTGAAATAAAAAATAATTTGGACAATATCTGACATATTTTGAAATTTGTCAAAAATCTGTCTTTTGTCCTGACCCCGGACCTTATGTGAAAACTAAAAAAAACTGAAAGGTACTAAAAAAAATCAAACCAATTTTTTTACACTTTTTTGCCCTAGTTCATGCATTTCACATGTCTATAAGTGAAATAAAAAATGACTTGGACAATATCTGACATATTTTGAAATTTGTCAAAATTCTGTCTTTTGTCCTGACCCCGGACCTTATGTGAAAACTAAGAAAAACTGCAAGGTGCTAAAAAAAAATCAAACCAATTTTTTTACACTTTTTTGCCCTAGTTCATGCATTTCACATGTCTAGAAGTGAAATAAAAAATGATTTGGACAATATCTGACAGATTTTGAAATTTGTCAAAAATCTGTCTTTTGTCCTGACCCCGGACCTTATGTGAAAACTAAGAAAAACTGAAAGGTACTAAAAAAAATCAAACCAATTTTTTTACACTTTTTTGCCCTAGTTCATGCATTTCACATGTCTATAAGTGAAATAAAAAATGATTTGGAAAATATCTGACATATTTTGAAATTTGTCAAAATTCTGTCTTTTGTCCTGACCCCGGACCTTATGTGAAAACTAAGAAAAACTGCAAGGTACTAAAAAAAAATCAAACCAATTTTTTTACACTTTTTTGCCCTAGTTCATGCATTTCACATGTCTAGAAGTGAAATAAAAAATGATTTGGACAATATCTGACATATTTTGAAATTTGTCAAAAATCTGTCTTTTGTCCTGACCCCGGACCTTATGTGAAAACTAAGAAAAACTGCAAGGTACTAAAAAAAAATCAAACCAATTTTTTCACACTTTCTTGCCCTAGTTCATGCATTTCACATGTCTAGAAATTAAATAAAAAATAATTTGGACAATATCTGACAGATTTTGAAATTTGTCAGAAATCTGTATTTTGTCCTGACCCCGGACCTTATGTGAAAACTAAGAAAAACTGAAAAGTACTAAAAAAAATCAGACCAATTTTTTTTCACTTTTTTTGCCCTAGTTCATGCATTTCACATGTCTAGAAATGAAATAAAAAATGATTTGGACAATATCTGACAGATTTTGAAATTTGACAAAAATCTGTCTTTTGTCCTGACCCCGGACCTTATGTGAAAACTAAGAAAAACTGAAAAGTACTAAAAAAAATCAGACCAATTTTTTTTCACTTTTTTTGCCCTAGTTCATGCATTTCACATGTCTAGAAATGAAATAAAAAATGATTTGGACAATATCTGACAGATTTTGAAATTTGTCAAAAATCTGTCTTTTGTCCTGACCCCGGACCTTATGTGAAAACTAAGAAAAACTGAAAGGTACTAAAAAAAATCAAACCAATATTTTTACACTTTTTTGCACTAGTTCATGCATTTCACATGTCTAGAAGTGAAATAAAAAATGATTTGGACAATATCTGACAGATTTTGAAATTTGTCAAAAATCTGTCTTTTGTCCTGACCCCGGACCTTATGTGAAAACTAAGAAAAACTGAAAAGTACTAAAAAAAATCAAACCAATTTTGTTACACTTTTTTGCACTAGTTCATGCATTTCACATGTCTAGACGTGAAATAAAAAATAATTTGGACAATATCTGACATATTTTGAAATTTGTCAAAAATCTATCTTTTGTCCTGACCCCGGACCTTATGTGAAAACTAAAAAAAACTGAAAGGTACTAAAAAAAATCAAACCAATTTTTTTACACTTGTTTGCCCTAGTTCATGCATTTCACATGTCTATAAGTGAAATAAAAAATGATTTGGACAATATCTGACATATTTTGAAATTTGTCAAAAATCTGTCTTTTGTCCTGACCCCGGACCTTATGTGAAAACTAAGAAAAACTGCAAGGTACTAAAAAAAAATCAAACCAATTTTTTCACACTTTCTTGCCCTAGTTCATGCATTTCACATGTCTAGAAATTAAATAAAAAATAATTTGGACAATATCTGACAGATTTTGAAATTTGTCAGAAATCTGTATTTTGTCCTGACCCCGGACCTTATGTGAAAACTAAGAAAAACTGAAAGGTACTAAAAAAAATCAAACCAATATTTTTACACTTTTTTGCCCTAGTTCATGCATTTCACATGTCTAGAAGTGAAATAAAAAATGATTTGGACAATATCTGACAGATTTTGAAATTTGTCAAAAAACTGTCTTTTGTCCTGACCCCGGACCTTATGTGAAAACTAAGAAAAACTGAAAAGTACTAAAAAAAATCAGACCAATTTTTTTTCACTTTTTTTGCCCTAGTTCATGCATTTCACATGTCTAGAAATGAAATAAAAAATGATTTGGACAATATCTGACAGATTTTGAAATTTGACAAAAATCTGTCTTTTGTCCTGACCCCGGACCTTATGTGAAAACTAAGAAAAACTGAAAAGTACTAAAAAAAATCAGACCAATTTTTTTTCACTTTTTTTGCCCTAGTTCATGCATTTCACATGTCTAGAAATGAAATAAAAAATGATTTGGACAATATCTGACAGATTTTGAAATTTGTCAAAAATCTGTCTTTTGTCCTGACCCCGGACCTTATGTGAAAACTAAGAAAAACTGAAAGGTACTAAAAAAAATCAAACCAATATTTTTACACTTTTTTGCACTAGTTCATGCATTTCACATGTCTAGAAGTGAAATAAAAAATGATTTGGACAATATCTGACAGATTTTGAAATTTGTCAAAAATCTGTCTTTTGTCCTGACCCCGGACCTTATGTGAAAACTAAGAAAAACTGAAAAGTACTAAAAAAAATCAAACCAATTTTGTTACACTTTTTTGCACTAGTTCATGCATTTCACATGTCTAGACGTGAAATAAAAAATAATTTGGACAATATCTGACATATTTTGAAATTTGTCAAAAATCTATCTTTTGTCCTGACCCCGGACCTTATGTGAAAACTAAAAAAAACTGAAAGGTACTAAAAAAAATCAAACCAATTTTTTTACACTTGTTTGCCCTAGTTCATGCATTTCACATGTCTATAAGTGAAATAAAAAATGATTTGGACAATATCTGACATATTTTGAAATTTGTCAAAATTCTGTCTTTTGTCCTGACCCCGGACCTTATGTGAAAACTAAGAAAAACTGCAAGGTACTAAAAAAAAATCAAACCAATTTTTTTACACTTTTTTGCACTAGTTCATGCATTTCACATGTCTAGACGTGAAATAAAAAATAATTTGGACAATATCTGACATATTTTGAAATTTGTCAAAAATCTGTCTTTTGTCATGACCCCGGACCTTATGTGAAAACTAAGAAAAACTGAAAGGTACTAAAAAAAATCAGACCAATTTTTTTTCACTTTTTTTGCCCTAGTTCATGCATTTCACATGTCTAGAAATTAAATAAAAAATGATTTGGACAATATCTGACAGATTTTGAAATTTGTCAGAAATCTGTATTTTGTCCTGACCCCGGACCTTATGTGAAAACTAAGAAAAACTGAAAGGTACTAAAAAAAATCAAACCAATTTTGTTACACTTTTTTGCACTAGTTCATGCATTTCACATGTCTAGACGTGAAATAAAAAATAATTTGGACAATATCTGACATATTTTGAAATTTGTCAAAAATCTGTCTTTTGTCCTGACCCCGGACCTTATGTGAAAACTAAAAAAAACTGAAAGGTACTAAAAAAAATCAAACCAATTTTTTTACACTTTTTTGCCCTAGTTCATGCATTTCACATGTCTATAAGTGAAATAAAAAATGACTTGGACAATATCTGACATATTTTGAAATTTGTCAAAATTCTGTCTTTTGTCCTGACCCCGGACCTTATGTGAAAACTAAGAAAAACTGCAAGGTGCTAAAAAAAAATCAAACCAATTTTTTTACACTTTTTTGCCCTAGTTCATGCATTTCACATGTCTAGAAGTGAAATAAAAAATGATTTGGACAATATCTGACATATTTTGAAATTTGTCAAAAATCTGTCTTTTGTCCTGACCCCGGACCTTATGTGAAAACTAAGAAAAACTGAAAAGTACTAAAAAAAATCAGACCAATTTTGTTAGACTTTTTTGCACTAGTTCATGCATTTCACATGTCTAGACGTGAAATAAAAAATGATTTGGACAATATCTGACATATTTAGAAATTTGTCAAAAATCTGTCTTTTGTCCTGACCCCGGACCTTATGTGAAAACTAAGAAAAACTGCAAGGTACTAAAAAAAAATCAAACCAATTTTTTCACACTTTCTTGCCCTAGTTCATGCATTTCACAATGTCTAGAAATTAAATAAAAAATGATTTGGACAATATCTGAGAGATTTTGAAATTTGTCAAAAATCTGTCTTTTGTCCTGACCCCGGACCTTATGTGAAAACTAAGAAAAACTGCAAGGTACTAAAAAAAAATCAAACCAATTTTTTTACACTTTTTTGCCCTAGTTCATGCATTTCACATGTCTAGAAGTGAAATAAAAAATGATTTGGACAATATCTGACATATTTTGAAATTTGTCAAAAATCTGTCTTTTGTCCTGACCCCGGACCTTATGTGAAAACTAAGAAAAACTGCAAGGTACTAAAAAAAAATCAAACCAATTTTTTCACACTTTCTTGCCCTAGTTCATGCATTTCACATGTCTAGAAATTAAATAAAAAATGATTTGGACAATATCTGACATATTTTGAAATTTGTAAAAAATCTGTCTTTTGTCCTGACCCCGGACCTTATGTGAAAACTAAGAAAAACTGAAAAGTACTAAAAAAAAATCAAACCAATTTTGTTACACTTTTTTGCACTAGTTCATGCATTTCACATGTCTAGACGTGAAATAAAAAATAATTTGGACAATATCTGACATATTTTGAAATTTGTCAAAAATCTGTCTTTTGTCCTGACCCCGACCCTTATGTGAAAACTAAAAAAAACTGAAAGGTACTAAAAAAAATCAAACCAATTTTTTTACACTTTTTTGCCCTAGTTCATGCATTTCACATGTCTATAAGTGAAATAAAAAATGATTTGGACAATATCTGACATATTTTGAAATTTGTCAAAATTCTGTCTTTTGTCCTGTCCCCGGAACTTATGTGAAAACTAAGAAAAACTGCAAGGTACTAAAAAAAAATCAAACCAATTTTTTTACACTTTTTTGCCCTTGTTCATGCATTTCACATGTCTAGAAGTGAAATAAAAAATGATTTGGACAATATCTGACATATTTTGAAATTTGTCAAAAATCTGTCTTTTGTCCTGACCCCGGACCTTATGTGAAAACTAAGAAAAACTGCAAGGTACTAAAAAAAAATCAAACCAATTTTTTCACACTTTCTTGCCCTAGTTCATGCATTTCACATGTCTAGAAATTAAATAAAAAATGATTTGGACAATATCTGACAGATTTTGATATTTGTCAGAAATCTGTATTTTGTCCTGACCCTGGACCTTATGTGAAAACTAAGAAAAACTGAAAGGTACTAAAAAAAATCAAACCAATATTTTTACACTTTTTTGCCCTAGTTCATGCATTTCACATGTCTAGAAGTGAAATAAAAAATGATTTGGACAATATCTGACATATTTTGAAATTTGTCAAAAATCTGTCTTTTGTCCTGACCCCGGACCTTATGTGAAAACTAAAAAAAACTGAAAGGTACTAAAAAAAATCAAACCAATTTTTTTACACTTTTTTGCCCTAGTTCATGCATTTCACATGTCTAGAAGTGAAATAAAAAATGATTTGGACAATATCTGACATATTTTGAAATTTGTCAAAAATCTGTCTTTTGTCCTGACCCCGGACCTTATGTGAAAACTAAAAAAAACTGAAAGGTACTAAAAAAAATCAAACCAATTTTTTTACACTTTTTTGCCCTAGTTCATGCATTTCACATGTCTATAAGTGAAATAAAAAATTATTTGGACAATATCTGACATATTTTGAAATTTGTCAAAATTCTGTCTTTTGTCCTGACCCCGGACCTTATGTGAAAACTAAGAAAAACTGAAAAGTACTAAAAAAAATCAGACCAATTTTTTTTCACTTTTTTTGCCCTAGTTCATGCATTTCACATGTCTAGAAGTGAAATAAAAAATAATTTGGACAATATCTGAGAGATTTTGAAATTTGTCAAAAATCTGTCTTTTATCCTGACCCCGGACCTTATGTGAAAACTAAGAAAAACTGAAAAGTACAAAAAAAAAATCAAACCAATTTTGTTACACTTTTTTGCACTAGTTCATGCATTTCACATGTCTAGACGTGAAATAAAAAATAATTTGGACAATATCTGACATATTTTGAAATTTGTCAAAAATCTGTCTTTTGTCCTGACCCCGGACCTTATGTGAAAACTAAAAAAAACTGAAAGGTACTAAAAAAAATCAAACCAATTTTTTTACACTTTTTTGCCCTAGTTCATGCATTTCACATGTCTATAAGTGAAATAAAAAATGATTTGGACAATATCTGACATATTTTGAAATTTGTCAAAATTCTGTCTTTTGTCCTGACCCCGGACCTTATGTGAAAACTAAGAAAAACTGAAAAGTACTAAAAAAAATCAGACCAATTTTTTTTCACTTTTTTTGCCCTAGTTCATGCATTTCACATGTCTAGAAGTGAAATAAAAAATAATTTGGACAATATCTGAGAGATTTTGAAATTTGTCAAAAATCTGTCTTTTATCCTGACCCCGGACCTTATGTGAAAACTAAGAAAAACTGAAAAGTACTAAAAAAAAATCAAACCAATTTTGTTACACTTTTTTGCACTAGTTCATGCATTTCACATGTCTAGACGTGAAATAAAAAATGATTTGGACAATATCTGACATATTTTGAAATTTGTCAAAAATCTGTCTTTTGTCCTGACCCCGGACCTTATGTGAAAACTAAAAAAAACTGAAAGGTACTAAAAAAAATCAAACCAATTTTTTTACACTTTTTTGCCCTAGTTCATGCATTTCACATGTCTAGGAGTGAAATAAAAAATGATTTGGACAATATCTGACATATTTTGAAATTTGTCAAAAATCTGTCTTTTGTCCTGACCCCGGACCTTATGTGAAAACTAAAAAAAACTGAAAGGTACTAAAAAAAATCAAACCAATTTTTTTACACTTTTTTGCCCTAGTTCATGCATTTCACATGTCTATAAGTGAAATAAAAAATTATTTGGACAATATCTGACATATTTTGAAATTTGTCAAAATTCTGTCTTTTGTCCTGACCCCGGACCTTATGTGAAAACTAAGAAAAACTGAAAAGTACTAAAAAAAATCAGACCAATTTTTTTTCACTTTTTTTGCCCTAGTTCATGCATTTCACATGTCTAGAAGTGAAATAAAAAATAATTTGGACAATATCTGAGAGATTTTGAAATTTGTCAAAAATCTGTCTTTTTTCCTGACCCCGGACCTTATGTGAAAACTAAGAAAAACTGAAAAGTACTAAAAAAAAATCAAACCAATTTTGTTACACTTTTTTGCACTAGTTCATGCATTTCACATGTCTAGACGTGAAATAAAAAATAATTTGGACAATATCTGACATATTTTGAAATATGTCAAAAATCTGTCTTTTGTCCTGACCCCGGACCTTATGTGAAAACTAAGAAAAACTGCAAGGTACTAAAAAAAAATCAAACCAATTTTTTCAAACTTTCTTGCCCTAGTTCATGCATTTCACATGTCTAGAAATTAAATAAAAAATGATTTGGACAATATCTGACAGATTTTGATATTTGTCAGAAATCTGTATTTTGTCCTGACCCCGGACCTTATGTGAAAACTAAGAAAAACTGAAAGGTACTAAAAAAAATCAAACCAATATTTTTACACTTTTTTGCCCTAGTTCATGCATTTCACATGTCTAGAAGTGAAATAAAAAATGATTTGGACAATATTTGACATATTTTGAAATTTGTCAAAATTCTGTCTTTTGTCCTGACCCCGGACCTTATGTGAAAACTAAGAAAAACTGAAAAGTACTAAAAAAATTCAGACCAATTTTTTTTCACTTTTTTTGCCCTAGTTCATGCATTTCACATGTCTATAAGTGAAATAAAAAATGATTTGGACAATATCTGACATATTTTGAAATTTGTCAAAATTCTGTCTTTTGTCCTGACCCCGGACCTTATGTGAAAACTAAGAAAAACTGCAAGGTACTAAAAAAAAATCAAACCAATTTTTTTACACTTTTTTGCCCTAGTTCATGCATTTCACATGTCTAGAAGTGAAATAAAAAATGATTTGGACAATATCTGACATATTTTGAAATTTGTCAAAAATCTGTCTTTTGTCCTGACCCCGGACCTTATGTGAAAACTAAGAAAAACTGCAAGGTACTAAAAAAAAATCAAACCAATTTTTTCACACTTTCTTGCCCTAGTTCATGCATTTCACAATGTCTAGAAATTAAATAAAAAATGATTTGGACAATATCTGACAGATTTTGAAATTTGTCAGAAATCTGTATTTTGTCCTGACCCCGGACCTTATGTGAAAACTAAGAAAAACTGCAAGGTACTAAAAAAAATCAAACCAATATTTTTACACTTTTTTGCCCTAGTTCATGCATTTCACATGTCTAGAAGTGAAATAAAAAATGATTTGGACAATATCTGACAGATTTTGAAATTTGTCAAAAATCTGTCTTTTGTCCTGACCCCGGACCTTATGTGAAAACTAAGAAAAACTGAAAAGTACTAAAAAAAAATCAAACCAATTTTGTTACACTTTTTTGCACTAGTTCATGCATTTCACATGTCTAGACGTGAAATAAAAAATAATTTGGACAATATCTGACATATTTTGAAATTTGTCAAAAATCTGTCTTTTGTCATGACCCCGGACCTTATGTGAAAACTAAGAAAAACTGAAAAGTACTAAAAAAAAATCAAACCAATTTTGTTACACTTTTTT
Organism: Alosa pseudoharengus; assembly: GCF_046254945.1. Classification (NCBI taxonomy): domain Eukaryota; kingdom Metazoa; phylum Chordata; class Actinopteri; order Clupeiformes; family Clupeidae; genus Alosa; species Alosa pseudoharengus. The sequence continues at coordinate 40,147 of NW_027468887.1, read as the reverse complement.
GCACTAGTTCATGCATTTCACATGTCTAGACGTGAAATAAAAAATAATTTGGACAATATCTGACATATTTTGAAATTTGTCAAAAATCTGTCTTTTGTCCTGACCCCGGACCTTATGTGAAAACTAAAAAAAACTGAAAGGTACTAAAAAAAATCAAACCAATTTTTTTACACTTTTTTGCCCTAGTTCATGCATTTCACATGTCTATAAGTGAAATAAAAAATGATTTGGACAATATCTGACATATTTTGAAATTTGTCAAAATTCTGTCTTTTGTCCTGACCCCGGACCTTATGTGAAAACTAAGAAAAACTGCAAGGTACTAAAAAAAAATCAAACCAATTTTTTTACACTTTTTTGCCCTAGTTCATGCATTTCACATGTCTAGAAGTGAAATAAAAAATGATTTGGACAATATCTGACATATTTTGAAATTTGTCAAAAATCTGTCTTTTATCCTGACCCCGGACCTTATGTGAAAACTAAGAAAAACTGAAAAGTACAAAAAAAAAATCAAACCAATTTTGTTACACTTTTTTTGCCCTAGTTCATGCATTTCACATGTCTAGAAATGAAATAAAAAATGATTTGGACAATATCTGACAGATTTTGAAATTTGACAAAAATCTGTCTTTTGTCCTGACCCCGGACCTTATGTGAAAACTAAGAAAAACTGAAAAGTACTAAAAAAAAAAAGACCAATTTTTTTTCACTTTTTTTGCCCTAGTTCATGCATTTCACATGTCTAGAAATGAAATAAAAAATGATTTGGACAATATCTGACAGATTTTGAAATTTGTCAAAAATCTGTCTTTTGTCCTGACCCCGGACCTTATGTGAAAACTAAGAAAAACTGAAAGGTACTAAAAAATATCAAACCAATATTTTTACACTTTTTTGCACTAGTTCATGCATTTCACATGTCTAGAAGTGAAATAAAAAATGATTTGGACAATATCTGAGAGATTTTGAAATTTGTCAAAAATCTGTCTTTTATCCTGACCCCGGACCTTATGTGAAAACTAAGAAAAACTGAAAAGTACTAAAAAAAATCAAACCAATTTTGTTACACTTTTTTGCACTAGTTCATGCATTTCACATGTCTAGAAATTAAATAAAAAATGATTTGGACAATATCTGACAGATTTTGAAATTTGTCAAAAATCTGTCTTTTGTCCTGACCCCGGACCTTATGTGAAAACTAAGAAAAACTGAAAAGTACTAAAAAAAATCAGACCAATTTTTTTTTCACTTTTTTTGCCCTAGTTCATGCATTTCACATGTCTAGAAATGAAATAAAAAATGATTTGGACAATATCTGACAGATTTTGAAATTTGTCAAAAATCTGTCTTTTGTCCTGACCCCGGACCTTATGTGAAAACTAAGAAAAACTGAAAGGTACTAAAAAAAATCAAACCAATTTTTTTACACTTTTTTGCCCTAGTTCATGCATTTCACATGTCTATAAGTGAAATAAAAAATGATTTGGAAAATATCTGACATATTTTGAAATTTGTCAAAATTCTGTCTTTTGTCCTGACCCCGGACCTTATGTGAAAACTAAGAAAAACTGCAAGGTACTAAAAAAAAATCAAACCAATTTTTTTACACTTTTTTGCCCTAGTTCATGCATTTCACATGTCTAGAAGTGAAATAAAAAATGATTTGGACAATATCTGACATATTTTGAAATTTGTCAAAAATCTGTCTTTTGTCCTGACCCCGGACCTTATGTGAAAACTAAGAAAAACTGCAAGGTACTAAAAAAAAATCAAACCAATTTTTTCACACTTTCTTGCCCTAGTTCATGCATTTCACATGTCTAGAAATTAAAAAAAAATAATTTGGACAATATCTGACAGATTTTGAAATTTGTCAGAAATCTGTATTTTGTCCTGACCCCGGACCTTATGTGAAAACTAAGAAAAACTGAAAGGTACTAAAAAAAATCAAACCAATATTTTTACACTTTTTTGCCCTAGTTCATGCATTTCACATGTCTAGAAGTGAAATAAAAAATGATTTGGACAATATCTGACAGATTTTGAAATTTGTCAAAAAACTGTCTTTTGTCCTGACCCCGGACCTTATGTGAAAACTAAGAAAAACTGAAAAGTACTAAAAAAAATCAGACCAATTTTTTTTCACTTTTTTTGCCCTAGTTCATGCATTTCACATGTCTAGAAATTAAATAAAAAATGATTTGGACAATATCTGACAGATTTTGAAATTTGACAAAAATCTGTCTTTTGTCCTGACCCCGGACCTTATGTGAAAACTAAGAAAAACTGAAAAGTACTAAAAAAAATCAGACCAATTTTTTTTCACTTTTTTTGCCCTAGTTCATGCATTTCACATGTCTAGAAATGAAATAAAAAATGATTTGGACAATATCTGACAGATTTTGAAATTTGTCAAAAATCTGTCTTTTGTCCTGACCCCGGACCTTATGTGAAAACTAAGAAAAACTGAAAGGTACTAAAAAAAATCAAACCAATATTTTTACACTTTTTTGCACTAGTTCATGCATTTCACATGTCTAGAAGTGAAATAAAAAATGATTTGGACAATATCTGACAGATTTTGAAATTTGTCAAAAATCTGTCTTTTGTCCTGACCCCGGACCTTATGTGAAAACTAAGAAAAACTGAAAAGTACTAAAAAAAATCAAACCAATTTTGTTACACTTTTTTGCACTAGTTCATGCATTTCACATGTCTAGACGTGAAATAAAAAATAATTTGGACAATATCTGACATATTTTGAAATTTGTCAAAAATCTATCTTTTGTCCTGACCCCGGACCTTATGTGAAAACTAAAAAAAACTGAAAGGCACTAAAAAAAATCAAACCAATTTTTTTACACTTTTTTGCCCTAGTTCATGCATTTCACATGTCTATAAGTGAAATAAAAAATGATTTGGACAATATCTGACATATTTTGAAATTTGTCAAAATTCTGTCTTTTGTCCTGACCCCGGACCTTATGTGAAAACTAAGAAAAACTGCAAGGTACTAAAAAAAAATCAAACCAATTTTTTTACACTTTTTTGCACTAGTTCATGCATTTCACATGTCTAGACGTGAAATAAAAAATAATTTGGACAATATCTGACATATTTTGAAATTTGTCAAAAATCTGTCTTTTGTCATGACCCCGGACCTTATGTGAAAACTAAGAAAAACTGAAAGGTACTAAAAAAAATCAGACCAATTTTTTTTCACTTTTTTTGCCCTAGTTCATGCATTTCACATGTCTAGAAATTAAATAAAAAATGATTTGGACAATATCTGACAGATTTTGAAATTTGTCAGAAATCTGTATTTTGTCCTGACCCCGGACCTTATGTGAAAACTAAGAAAAACTGAAAGGTACTAAAAAAAATCAAACCAATTTTGTTACACTTTTTTGCACTAGTTCATGCATTTCACATGTCTAGACGTGAAATAAAAAATAATTTGGACAATATCTGACATATTTTGAAATTTGTCAAAAATCTGTCTTTTGTCCTGACCCCGGACCTTATGTGAAAACTAAAAAAAACTGAAAGGTACTAAAAAAAATCAAACCAATTTTTTTACACTTTTTTGCCCTAGTTCATGCATTTCACATGTCTATAAGTGAAATAAAAAATGACTTGGACAATATCTGACATATTTTGAAATTTGTCAAAATTCTGTCTTTTGTCCTGACCCCGGACCTTATGTGAAAACTAAGAAAAACTGCAAGGTGCTAAAAAAAAATCAAACCAATTTTTTTACACTTTTTTGCCCTAGTTCATGCATTTCACATGTCTAGAAGTGAAATAAAAAATGATTTGGACAATATCTGACATATTTTGAAATTTGTCAAAAATCTGTCTTTTGTCCTGACCCCGGACCTTATGTGAAAACTAAGAAAAACTGAAAAGTACTAAAAAAAATCAGACCAATTTTGTTAGACTTTTTTGCACTAGTTCATGCATTTCACATGTCTAGACGTGAAATAAAAAATGATTTGGACAATATCTGACATATTTAGAAATTTGTCAAAAATCTGTCTTTTGTCCTGACCCCGGACCTTATGTGAAAACTAAGAAAAACTGCAAGGTACTAAAAAAAAATCAAACCAATTTTTTCACACTTTCTTGCCCTAGTTCATGCATTTCACAATGTCTAGAAATTAAATAAAAAATGATTTGGACAATATCTGAGAGATTTTGAAATTTGTCAAAAATCTGTCTTTTGTCCTGACCCCGGACCTTATGTGAAAACTAAGAAAAACTGCAAGGTACTAAAAAAAAATCAAACCAATTTTTTTACACTTTTTTGCCCTAGTTCATGCATTTCACATGTCTAGAAGTGAAATAAAAAATGATTTGGACAATATCTGACATATTTTGAAATTTGTCAAAAATCTGTCTTTTGTCCTGACCCCGGACCTTATGTGAAAACTAAGAAAAACTGCAAGGTACTAAAAAAAAATCAAACCAATTTTTTTACACTTTTTTGCCCTAGTTCATGCATTTCACATGTCTAGAAATTAAATAAAAAATGATTTGGACAATATCTGACATATTTTGAAATTTGTAAAAAATCTGTCTTTTGTCCTGACCCCGGACCTTATGTGAAAACTAAGAAAAACTGAAAAGTACTAAAAAAAAATCAAACCAATTTTGTTACACTTTTTTGCACTAGTTCATGCATTTCACATGTCTAGACGTGAAATAAAAAATAATTTGGACAATATCTGACATATTTTGAAATTTGTCAAAAATCTGTCTTTTGTCCTGACCCCGGACCTTATGTGAAAACTAAAAAAAACTGAAAGGTACTAAAAAAAATCAAACCAATTTTTTTACACTTTTTTGCCCTAGTTCATGCATTTCACATGTCTATAAGTGAAATAAAAAATGATTTGGAAAATATCTGACATATTTTGAAATTTGTCAAAATTCTGTCTTTTGTCCTGACCCCGGACCTTATGTGAAAACTAAGAAAAACTGCAAGGTACTAAAAAAAAATCAAACCAATTTTTTTACACTTTTTTGCCCTAGTTCATGCATTTCACATGTCTAGAAGTGAAATAAAAAATGATTTGGACAATATCTGACATATTTTGAAATTTGTCAAAAATCTGTCTTTTGTCCTGACCCCGGACCTTATGTGAAAACTAAGAAAAACTGCAAGGTACTAAAAAAAAATCAAACCAATTTTTTCACACTTTCTTGCCCTAGTTCATGCATTTCACATGTCTAGAAATTAAAAAAAAATAATTTGGACAATATCTGACAGATTTTGAAATTTGTCAGAAATCTGTATTTTGTCCTGACCCCGGACCTTATGTGAAAACTAAGAAAAACTGAAAGGTACTAAAAAAAATCAAACCAATATTTTTACACTTTTTTGCCCTAGTTCATGCATTTCACATGTCTAGAAGTGAAATAAAAAATGATTTGGACAATATCTGACAGATTTTGAAATTTGTCAAAAAACTGTCTTTTGTCCTGACCCCGGACCTTATGTGAAAACTAAGAAAAACTGAAAAGTACTAAAAAAAATCAGACCAATTTTTTTTCACTTTTTTTGCCCTAGTTCATGCATTTCACATGTCTAGAAATTAAATAAAAAATGATTTGGACAATATCTGACAGATTTTGAAATTTGACAAAAATCTGTCTTTTGTCCTGACCCCGGACCTTATGTGAAAACTAAGAAAAACTGAAAAGTACTAAAAAAAATCAGACCAATTTTTTTTCACTTTTTTTGCCCTAGTTCATGCATTTCACATGTCTAGAAATGAAATAAAAAATGATTTGGACAATATCTGACAGATTTTGAAATTTGTCAAAAATCTGTCTTTTGTCCTGACCCCGGACCTTATGTGAAAACTAAGAAAAACTGAAAGGTACTAAAAAAAATCAAACCAATATTTTTACACTTTTTTGCACTAGTTCATGCATTTCACATGTCTAGAAGTGAAATAAAAAATGATTTGGACAATATCTGACAGATTTTGAAATTTGTCAAAAATCTGTCTTTTGTCCTGACCCCGGACCTTATGTGAAAACTAAGAAAAACTGAAAAGTACTAAAAAAAATCAAACCAATTTTGTTACACTTTTTTGCACTAGTTCATGCATTTCACATGTCTAGACGTGAAATAAAAAATAATTTGGACAATATCTGACATATTTTGAAATTTGTCAAAAATCTATCTTTTGTCCTGACCCCGGACCTTATGTGAAAACTAAAAAAAACTGAAAGGTACTAAAAAAAATCAAACCAATTTTTTTACACTTTTTTGCCCTAGTTCATGCATTTCACATGTCTATAAGTGAAATAAAAAATGATTTGGACAATATCTGACATATTTTGAAATTTGTCAAAATTCTGTCTTTTGTCCTGACCCCGGACCTTATGTGAAAACTAAGAAAAACTGCAAGGTGCTAAAAAAAAATCAAACCAATTTTTTTACACTTTTTTGCCCTAGTTCATGCATTTCACATGTCTAGAAGTGAAATAAAAAATGATTTGGACAATATCTGACATATTTTGAAATTTGTCAAAAATCTGTCTTTTGTCCTGACCCCGGACCTTATGTGAAAACTAAGAAAAACTGAAAAGTACTAAAAAAAATCAGACCAATTTTGTTAGACTTTTTTGCACTAGTTCATGCATTTCACATGTCTAGACGTGAAATAAAAAATGATTTGGACAATATCTGACATATTTAGAAATTTGTCAAAAATCTGTCTTTTGTCCTGACCCCGGACCTTATGTGAAAACTAAGAAAAACTGCAAGGTACTAAAAAAAAATCAAACCAATTTTTTCACACTTTCTTGCCCTAGTTCATGCATTTCACAATGTCTAGAAATTAAATAAAAAATGATTTGGACAATATCTGAGAGATTTTGAAATTTGTCAAAAATCTGTCTTTTGTCCTGACCCCGGACCTTATGTGAAAACTAAGAAAAACTGCAAGGTACTAAAAAAAAATCAAACCAATTTTTTTACACTTTTTTGCCCTAGTTCATGCATTTCACATGTCTAGAAGTGAAATAAAAAATGATTTGGACAATATCTGACATATTTTGAAATTTGTCAAAAATCTGTCTTTTGTCCTGACCCCGGACCTTATGTGAAAACTAAGAAAAACTGCAAGGTACTAAAAAAAAATCAAACCAATTTTTTTACACTTTTTTGCCCTAGTTCATGCATTTCACATGTCTAGAAATTAAATAAAAAATGATTTGGACAATATCTGACATATTTTGAAATTTGTAAAAAATCTGTCTTTTGTCCTGACCCCGGACCTTATGTGAAAACTAAGAAAAACTGAAAAGTACTAAAAAAAAATCAAACCAATTTTGTTACACTTTTTTGCACTAGTTCATGCATTTCACATGTCTAGACGTGAAATAAAAAATAATTTGGACAATATCTGACATATTTTGAAATTTGTCAAAAATCTGTCTTTTGTCCTGACCCCGGACCTTATGTGAAAACTAAAAAAAACTGAAAGGTACTAAAAAAAATCAAACCAATTTTTTTACACTTTTTTGCCCTAGTTCATGCATTTCACATGTCTATAAGTGAAATAAAAAATGATTTGGACAATATCTGACATATTTTGAAATTTGTCAAAATTCTGTCTTTTGTCCTGACCCCGGACCTTATGTGAAAACTAAGAAAAACTGAAAAGTACTAAAAAAAATCAGACCAATTTTTTTTCACTTTTTTTGCCCTAGTTCATGCATTTCACATGTCTAGAAGTGAAATAAAAAATAATTTGGACAATATCTGAGAGATTTTGAAATTTGTCAAAAATCTGTCTTTTATCCTGACCCCGGACCTTATGTGAAAACTAAGAAAAACTGAAAAGTACTAAAAAAAAATCAAACCAATTTTGTTACACTTTTTTGCACTAGTTCATGCATTTCACATGTCTAGACGTGAAATAAAAAATAATTTGGACAATATCTGACATATTTTGAAATTTGTCAAAAATCTGTCTTTTGTCCTGACCCTGGACCTTATGTGAAAACTAAAAAAAACTGAAAGGTACTAAAAAAAATCAAACCAATTTTTTTACACTTTTTTGCCCTAGTTCATGCATTTCACATGTCTATAAGTGAAATAAAAAATGATTTGGACAATATCTGACATATTTTGAAATTTGTCAAAATTCTGTCTTTTGTCCTGTCCCCGGACCTTATGTGAAAACTAAGAAAAACTGCAAGGTACTAAAAAAAAATCAAACCAATTTTTTTACACTTTTTTGCCCTTGTTCATGCATTTCACATGTCTAGAAGTGAAATAAAAAATGATTTGGACAATATCTGACATATTTTGAAATTTGTCAAAAATCTGTCTTTTGTCCTGACCCCGGACCTTATGTGAAAACTAAGAAAAACTGCAAGGTACTAAAAAAAAATCAAACCAATTTTTTCACACTTTCTTGCCCTAGTTCATGCATTTCACATGTCTAGAAATTAAATAAAAAATGATTTGGACAATATCTGACAGATTTTGATATTTGTCAGAAATCTGTATTTTGTCCTGACCCTGGACCTTATGTGAAAACTAAGAAAAACTGAAAGGTACTAAAAAAAATCAAACCAATATTTTTACACTTTTTTGCCCTAGTTCATGCATTTCACATGTCTAGAAGTGAAATAAAAAATGATTTGGACAATATCTGACATATTTTGAAATTTGTCAAAAATCTGTCTTTTGTCCTGACCCCGGACCTTATGTGAAAACTAAAAAAAACTGAAAGGTACTAAAAAAAATCAAACCAATTTTTTTACACTTTTTTGCCCTAGTTCATGCATTTCACATGTCTAGAAGTGAAATAAAAAATGATTTGGACAATATCTGACATATTTTGAAATTTGTCAAAAATCTGTCTTTTGTCCTGACCCCGGACCTTATGTGAAAACTAAAAAAAACTGAAAGGTACTAAAAAAAATCAAACCAATTTTTTTACACTTTTTTGCCCTAGTTCATGCATTTCACATGTCTATAAGTGAAATAAAAAATTATTTGGACAATATCTGACATATTTTGAAATTTGTCAAAATTCTGTCTTTTGTCCTGACCCCGGACCTTATGTGAAAACTAAGAAAAACTGAAAAGTACTAAAAAAAAATCAAACCAATTTTGTTACACTTTTTTGCACTAGTTCATGCATTTCACATGTCTAGACGTGAAATAAAAAATAATTTGGACAATATCTGACATATTTTGAAATTTGTCAAAAATCTGTCTTTTGTCCTGACCCCGGACCTTATGTGAAAACTAAAAAAAACTGAAAGGTACTAAAAAAAATCAAACCAATTTTTTTACACTTTTTTGCCCTAGTTCATGCATTTCACATGTCTATAAGTGAAATAAAAAATGATTTGGACAATATCTGACATATTTTGAAATTTGTCAAAATTCTGTCTTTTGTCCTGACCCCGGACCTTATGTGAAAACTAAGAAAAACTGAAAAGTACTAAAAAAAATCAGACCAATTTTTTTTCACTTTTTTTGCCCTAGTTCATGCATTTCACATGTCTAGAAATTAAATAAAAAATGATTTGGACAATATCTGACAGATTTTGAAATTTGTCAGAAATCTGTATTTTGTCCTGACCCCGGACCTTATGTGAAAACTAAGAAAAACTGAAAGGTACTAAAAAAAATCAAACCAATTTTGTTACACTTTTTTGCACTAGTTCATGCATTTCACATGTCTAGACGTGAAATAAAAAATAATTTGGACAATATCTGACATATTTTGAAATTTGTCAAAAATCTGTCTTTTGTCCTGACCCCGGACCTTATGTGAAAACTAAAAAAAACTGAAAGGTACTAAAAAAAATCAAACCAATTTTTTTACACTTTTTTGCCCTAGTTCATGCATTTCACATGTCTATAAGTGAAATAAAAAATGACTTGGACAATATCTGACATATTTTGAAATTTGTCAAAATTCTGTCTTTTGTCCTGACCCCGGACCTTATGTGAAAACTAAGAAAAACTGCAAGGTGCTAAAAAAAAATCAAACCAATTTTTTTACACTTTTTTGCCCTAGTTCATGCATTTCACATGTCTAGAAGTGAAATAAAAAATGATTTGGACAATATCTGACATATTTTGAAATTTGTCAAAAATCTGTCTTTTGTCCTGACCCCGGACCTTATGTGAAAACTAAGAAAAACTGAAAAGTACTAAAAAAAATCAGACCAATTTTGTTAGACTTTTTTGCACTAGTTCATGCATTTCACATGTCTAGACGTGAAATAAAAAATGATTTGGACAATATCTGACATATTTAGAAATTTGTCAAAAATCTGTCTTTTGTCCTGACCCCGGACCTTATGTGAAAACTAAGAAAAACTGCAAGGTACTAAAAAAAAATCAAACCAATTTTTTCACACTTTCTTGCCCTAGTTCATGCATTTCACAATGTCTAGAAATTAAATAAAAAATGATTTGGACAATATCTGAGAGATTTTGAAATTTGTCAAAAATCTGTCTTTTGTCCTGACCCCGGACCTTATGTGAAAACTAAGAAAAACTGCAAGGTACTAAAAAAAAATCAAACCAATTTTTTTACACTTTTTTGCCCTAGTTCATGCATTTCACATGTCTAGAAGTGAAATAAAAAATGATTTGGACAATATCTGACATATTTTGAAATTTGTCAAAAATCTGTCTTTTGTCCTGACCCCGGACCTTATGTGAAAACTAAGAAAAACTGCAAGGTACTAAAAAAAAATCAAACCAATTTTTTTACACTTTTTTGCCCTAGTTCATGCATTTCACATGTCTAGAAATTAAATAAAAAATGATTTGGACAATATCTGACATATTTTGAAATTTGTAAAAAATCTGTCTTTTGTCCTGACCCCGGACCTTATGTGAAAACTAAGAAAAACTGAAAAGTACTAAAAAAAAATCAAACCAATTTTGTTACACTTTTTTGCACTAGTTCATGCATTTCACATGTCTAGACGTGAAATAAAAAATAATTTGGACAATATCTGACATATTTTGAAATTTGTCAAAAATCTGTCTTTTGTCCTGACCCCGGACCTTATGTGAAAACTAAAAAAAACTGAAAGGTACTAAAAAAAATCAAACCAATTTTTTTACACTTTTTTGCCCTAGTTCATGCATTTCACATGTCTATAAGTGAAATAAAAAATGATTTGGACAATATCTGACATATTTTGAAATTTGTCAAAATTCTGTCTTTTGTCCTGACCCCGGACCTTATGTGAAAACTAAGAAAAACTGAAAAGTACTAAAAAAAATCAGACCAATTTTTTTTCACTTTTTTTGCCCTAGTTCATGCATTTCACATGTCTAGAAGTGAAATAAAAAATAATTTGGACAATATCTGAGAGATTTTGAAATTTGTCAAAAATCTGTCTTTTATCCTGACCCCGGACCTTATGTGAAAACTAAGAAAAACTGAAAAGTACTAAAAAAAAATCAAACCAATTTTGTTACACTTTTTTGCACTAGTTCATGCATTTCACATGTCTAGACGTGAAATAAAAAATAATTTGGACAATATCTGACATATTTTGAAATTTGTCAAAAATCTGTCTTTTGTCCTGACCCTGGACCTTATGTGAAAACTAAAAAAAACTGAAAGGTACTAAAAAAAATCAAACCAATTTTTTTACACTTTTTTGCCCTAGTTCATGCATTTCACATGTCTATAAGTGAAATAAAAAATGATTTGGACAATATCTGACATATTTTGAAATTTGTCAAAATTCTGTCTTTTGTCCTGTCCCCGGACCTTATGTGAAAACTAAGAAAAACTGCAAGGTACTAAAAAAAAATCAAACCAATTTTTTTACACTTTTTTGCCCTTGTTCATGCATTTCACATGTCTAGAAGTGAAATAAAAAATGATTTGGACAATATCTGACATATTTTGAAATTTGTCAAAAATCTGTCTTTTGTCCTGACCCCGGACCTTATGTGAAAACTAAGAAAAACTGCAAGGTACTAAAAAAAATCAAACCAATTTTTTCACACTTTCTTGCCCTAGTTCATGCATTTCACATGTCTAGAAATTAAATAAAAAATGATTTGGACAATATCTGACAGATTTTGATATTTGTCAGAAATCTGTATTTTGTCCTGACCCTGGACCTTATGTGAAAACTAAGAAAAACTGAAAGGTACTAAAAAAAATCAAACCAATATTTTTACACTTTTTTGCCCTAGTTCATGCATTTCACATGTCTAGAAGTGAAATAAAAAATGATTTGGACAATATCTGACATATTTTGAAATTTGTCAAAAATCTGTCTTTTGTCCTGACCCCGGACCTTATGTGAAAACTAAAAAAAACTGAAAGGTACTAAAAACAATCAAACCAATTTTGTTACACTTTTTTGCCCTAGTTCATGCATTTCACATGTCTAGAAGTGAAATAAAAAATGATTTGGACAATATCTGACATATTTTGAAATTTGTCAAAAATCTGTCTTTTGTCCTGACCCCGGACCTTATGTGAAAACTAAAAAAAACTGAAAGGTACTAAAAAAAATCAAACCAATTTTTTTACACTTTTTTGCCCTAGTTCATGCATTTCACATGTCTATAAGTGAAATAAAAAATTATTTGGACAATATCTGACATATTTTGAAATTTGTCAAAATTCTGTCTTTTGTCCTGACCCCGGACCTTATGTGAAAACTAAGAAAAACTGAAAAGTACTAAAAAAAAATCAAACCAATTTTGTTACACTTTTTTGCCCTAGTTCATGCATTTCACATGTCTATAAGTGAAATAAAAAATGATTTGGACAATATCTGACATATTTTGAAATTTGTCAAAATTCTGTCTTTTGTCCTGACCCCGGACCTTATGTGAAAACTAAGAAAAACTGAAAAGTACTAAAAAAAATCAGACCAATTTTTTTTCACTTTTTTTGCCCTAGTTCATGCATTTCACATGTCTAGAAGTGAAATAAAAAATAATTTGGACAATATCTGAGAGATTTTGAAATTTGTCAAAAATCTGTCTTTTATCCTGACCCCGGACCTTATGTGAAAACTAAGAAAAACTGAAAAGTACTAAAAAAAAATCAAACCAATTTTGTTACACTTTTTTGCACTAGTTCATGCATTTCACATGTCTAGACGTGAAATAAAAAATAATTTGGACAATATCTGACATATTTTGAAATTTGTCAAAAATCTGTCTTTTGTCCTGACCCCGGACCTTATGTGAAAACTAAAAAAAACTGAAAGGTACTAAAAAAAATCAAACCAATTTTTTTACACTTTTTTGCCCTAGTTCATGCATTTCACATGTCTATAAGTGAAATAAAAAATGATTTGGACAATATCTGACATATTTTGAAATTTGTCAAAATTCTGTCTTTTGTCCTGACCCCGGACCTTATGTGAAAACTAAGAAAAACTGAAAAGTACTAAAAAAAATCAGACCAATTTTTTTTCACTTTTTTTGCCCTAGTTCATGCATTTCACATGTCTAGAAGTGAAATAAAAAATAATTTGGACAATATCTGAGAGATTTTGAAATTTGTCAAAAATCTGTCTTTTATCCTGACCCCGGACCTTATGTGAAAACTAAGAAAAACTGAAAAGTACTAAAAAAAAATCAAACCAATTTTGTTACACTTTTTTGCACTAGTTCATGCATTTCACATGTCTAGACGTGAAATAAAAAATAATTTGGACAATATCTGACATATTTTGAAATTTGTCAAAAATCTGTCTTTTGTCCTGACCCTGGACCTTATGTGAAAACTAAAAAAAACTGAAAGGTACTAAAAAAAATCAAACCAATTTTTTTACACTTTTTTGCCCTAGTTCATGCATTTCACATGTCTATAAGTGAAATAAAAAATGATTTGGACAATATCTGACATATTTTGAAATTTGTCAAAATTCTGTCTTTTGTCCTGTCCCCGGACCTTATGTGAAAACTAAGAAAAACTGCAAGGTACTAAAAAAAAATCAAACCAATTTTTTTACACTTTTTTGCCCTTGTTCATGCATTTCACATGTCTAGAAGTGAAATAAAAAATGATTTGGACAATATCTGACATATTTTGAAATTTGTCAAAAATCTGTCTTTTGTCCTGACCCCGGACCTTATGTGAAAACTAAGAAAAACTGCAAGGTACTAAAAAAAAATCAAACCAATTTTTTCACACTTTCTTGCCCTAGTTCATGCATTTCACATGTCTAGAAATTAAATAAAAAATGATTTGGACAATATCTGACAGATTTTGATATTTGTCAGAAATCTGTATTTTGTCCTGACCCTGGACCTTATGTGAAAACTAAGAAAAACTGAAAGGTACTAAAAAAAATCAAACCAATATTTTTACACTTTTTTGCCCTAGTTCATGCATTTCACATGTCTAGAAGTGAAATAAAAAATGATTTGGACAATATCTGACATATTTTGAAATTTGTCAAAAATCTGTCTTTTGTCCTGACCCCGGACCTTATGTGAAAACTAAAAAAAACTGAAAGGTACTAAAAAAAATCAAACCAATTTTTTTACACTTTTTTGCCCTAGTTCATGCATTTCACATGTCTAGAAGTGAAATAAAAAATGATTTGGACAATATCTGACATATTTTGAAATTTGTCAAAAATCTGTCTTTTGTCCTGACCCCGGACCTTATGTGAAAACTAAAAAAAACTGAAAGGTACTAAAAAAAATCAAACCAATTTTTTTACACTTTTTTGCCCTAGTTCATGCATTTCACATGTCTATAAGTGAAATAAAAAATTATTTGGACAATATCTGACATATTTTGAAATTTGTCAAAATTCTGTCTTTTGTCCTGACCCCGGACCTTATGTGAAAACTAAGAAAAACTGAAAAGTACTAAAAAAAATCAGACCAATTTTTTTTCACTTTTTTTGCCCTAGTTCATGCATTTCACATGTCTAGAAGTGAAATAAAAAATAATTTGGACAATATCTGAGAGATTTAGAAATTTGTCAAAAATCTGTCTTTTATCCTGACCCCGGACCTTATGTGAAAACTAAGAAAAACTGAAAAGTACTAAAAAAAAATCAAACCAATTTTGTTACACTTTTTTGCACTAGTTCATGCATTTCACATGTCTAGAAGTGAAATAAAAAATGATTTGGACAATATCTGACATATTTTGAAATTTGTCAAAAATCTGTCTTTTGTCCTGACCCCGGACCTTATGTGAAAACTAAAAAAAACTGAAAGGTACTAAAAAAAATCAAACCAATTTTTTTACACTTTTTTGCCCTAGTTCATGCATTTCACATGTCTATAAGTGAAATAAAAAATGATTTGGACAATATCTGACATATTTTGAAATTTGTCAAAAATCTGTCTTTTGTCCTGACCCCGGACCTTATGTGAAAACTAAGAAAAACTGCAATGTACTAAAAAAAAATCAAACCAATTTTTTTACACTTTTTTGCCCTAGTTCATGCATTTCACATGTCTAGAAGTGAAATAAAAAATGATTTGGACAATATCTGACAGATTTTGAAATTTGTCAAAAATCTGTCTTTTGTTCTGACCCCGGACCTTATGTGAAAACTAAGAAAATCTGAAAAGTACTAAAAAAAAATCAAACCAATTTTGTTACACTTTTTTGCACTAGTTCATGCATTTCACATGTCTAGACGTGAAATAAAAAATAATTTGGACAATATCTGACATATTTTGAAATTTGTCAAAAATCTGTCTTTTGTCCTGACCCCGGACCTTATGTGAAAACTAAAAAAAACTGAAAGGTACTAAAAAAAATCAAACCAATTTTTTTACACTTTTTTGCCCTAGTTCATGCATTTCACATGTCTATAAGTGAAATAAAAAATGATTTGGACAATATCTGACATATTTTGAAATTTGTCAAAATTCTGTCTTTTGTCCTGACCCCGGACCTTATGTGAAAACTAAGAAAAACTGCAAGGTGCTAAAAAAAATCAAACCAATTTTTTTACACTTTTTTGCCCTAGTTCATGCATTTCACATGTCTAGAAGTGAAATAAAAAATGATTTGGACAATATCTGACATATTTTGAAATTTGTAAAAAATCTGTCTTTTGTCCTGACCCCGGACCTTATGTGAAAACTAAGAAAAACTGAAAAGTACTAAAAAAAAATCAAACCAATTTTGTTACACTTTTTTGCACTAGTTCATGCATTTCACATGTCTAGACGTGAAATAAAAAATAATTTGGACAATATCTGACATATTTTGAAATTTGTCAAAAATCTGTCTTTTGTCCTGACCCCGGACCTTATGTGAAAACTAAAAAAAACTGAAAGGTACTAAAAAAAATCAAACCAATTTTTTTACACTTTTTTGCCCTAGTTCATGCATTTCACATGTCTATAAGTGAAATAAAAAATGATTTGGACAATATCTGACATATTTTGAAATTTGTCAAAATTCTGTCTTTTGTCCTGACCCCGGACCTTATGTGAAAACTAAGAAAAACTGCAAGGTACTAAAAAAAAATCAAACCAATTTTTTTACACTTTTTTGCCCTAGTTCATGCATTTCACATGTCTAGAAGTGAAATAAAAAATGATTTGGACAATATCTGACAGATTTTGAAATTTGTCAAAAATCTGTCTTTTGTCCTGACCCCGGACCTTATGTGAAAACTAAGAAAAACTGAAAAGTACTAAAAAAAAATCAAACCAATTTTGTTACACTTTTTTGCACTAGTTCATGCATTTCACATGTCTAGACGTGAAATAAAAAATAATTTGGACAATATCTGACATATTTTGAAATTTGTCAAAAATCTGTCTTTTGTCCTGACCCCGGACCTTATGTGAAAATTAAAAAAAACTGAAAGGTACTAAAAAAAATCAAACCAATTTTTTTACACTTTTTTGCCCTAGTTCATGCATTTCACATGTCTATAAGTGAAATAAAAAATGATTTGGACAATATCTGACATATTTTGAAATTTGTCAAAAATCTGTCTTTTGTCCTGACCCCGGACCTTATGTGAAAACTAAGAAAAACTGAAAAGTACTAAAAAAAATCAGACCAATTTTTTTTCACTTTTTTTGCCCTAGTTCATGCATTTCACATGTCTAGAAGTGAAATAAAAAATAATTTGGACAATATCTGAGAGATTTTGAAATTTGTCAAAAATCTGTCTTTTATCCTGACCCCGGACCTTATGTGAAAACTAAGAAAAACTGAAAAGTACTAAAAAAAAATCAAACCAATTTTTTTACACTTTTTTGCCCTAGTTCATGCATTTCACATGTCTAGAAGTGAAATAAAAAATGATTTGGACAATATCTGACATATTTTGAAATTTGTCAAAAATCTGTCTTTTGTCCTGACCCCGGACCTTATGTGAAAACTAAGAAAAACTGCAAGGTACTAAAAAAAATCAAACCAATATTTTTACACTTTTTTGCCCTAGTTCATGCATTTCACATGTCTAGAAGTGAAATAAAAAATGATTTGGACAATATCTGACAGATTTTGAAATTTGTCAAAAATCTGTCTTTTGTCCTGACCCCGGACCTTATGTGAAAACTAAGAAAAACTGAAAAGTACTAAAAAAAAATCAAACCAATTTTGTTACACTTTTTTGCACTAGTTCATGCATTTCACATGTCTAGACGTGAAATAAAAAATAATTTGGACAATATCTGACATATTTTGAAATTTGTCAAAAATCTGTCTTTTGTCCTGACCCCGGACCTTATGTGAAAACTAAAAAAAACTGAAAGGTACTAAAAAAAATCAAACCAATTTTTTTACACTTTTTTGCCCTAGTTCATGCATTTCACATGTCTATAAGTGAAATAAAAAATGATTCGGACAATATCTGACATATTTTGAAATTTGTCAAAAATCTGTCTTTTGTCCTGACCCCGGACCTTATGTGAAAACTAAGAAAAACTGAAAAGTACTAAAAAAAATCAGACCAATTTTTTTTCACTTTTTTTGCCCTAGTTCATGCATTTCACATGTCTAGAAGTGAAATAAAAAATAATTTGGACAATATCTGAGAGATTTTGAAATTTGTCAAAAATCTGTCTTTTATCCTGACCCCGGACCTTATGTGAAAACTAAGAAAAACTGAAAAGTACTAAAAAAAAATCAAACCAATTTTGTTACACTTTTTTGCACTAGTTCATGCATTTCACATGTCTAGACGTGAAATAAAAAATGATTTGGACAATATCTGACATATTTTGAAATTTGTCAAAATTCTGTCTTTTGTCCTGTCCCCGGACCTTATGTGAAAACTAAGAAAAACTGCAAGGTACTAAAAAAAAATCAAACCAATTTTTTTACACTTTTTTGCCCTTGTTCATGCATTTCACATGTCTAGAAATTAAATAAAAAATGATTTGGACAATATCTGACAGATTTTGATATTTGTCAGAAATCTGTATTTTGTCCTGACCCTGGACCTTATGTGAAAACTAAGAAAAACTGAAAGGTACTAAAAAAAATCAAACCAATATTTTTACACTTTTTTGCCCTAGTTCATGCATTTCACATGTCTAGAAGTGAAATAAAAAATGATTTGGACAATATCTGACATATTTTGAAATTTGTCAAAAATCTGTCTTTTGTCCTGACCCCGGACCTTATGTGAAAACTAAAAAAAACTGAAAGGTACTAAAAAAAATCAAACCAATTTTTTTACACTTTTTTGCCCTAGTTCATGCATTTCACATGTCTAGAAGTGAAATAAAAAATGATTTGGACAATATCTGACATATTTTGAAATTTGTCAAAAATCTGTCTTTTGTCCTGACCCCGGACCTTATGTGAAAACTAAAAAAAACTGAAAGGTACTAAAAAAAATCAAACCAATTTTTTTACACTTTTTTGCCCTAGTTCATGCATTTCACATGTCTATAAGTGAAATAAAAAATAATTTGGACAATATCTGACATATTTTGAAATTTGTCAAAATTCTGTCTTTTGTCCTGACCCCGGACCTTATGTGAAAACTAAGAAAAACTGAAAAGTACTAAAAAAAAATCAAACCAATTTTGTTACACTTTTTTGCACTAGTTCATGCATTTCACATGTCTAGACGTGAAATAAAAAATAATTTGGACAATATCTGACATATTTTGAAATTTGTCAAAAATCTGTCTTTTGTCCTGACCCCGGACCTTATGTGAAAACTAAAAAAAACTGAAAGGTACTAAAAAAAATCAAACCAATTTTTTTACACTTTTTTGCCCTAGTTCATGCATTTCACATGTCTATAAGTGAAATAAAAAATGATTTGGACAATATCTGACATATTTTGAAATTTGTCAAAATTCTGTCTTTTGTCCTGACCCCGGACCTTATGTGAAAACTAAGAAAAACTGCAAGGTGCTAAAAAAAATCAAACCAATTTTTTTACACTTTTTTGCCCTAGTTCATGCATTTCACATGTCTATAAGTGAAATAAAAAATGATTTGGACAATATCTGACATATTTTGAAATTTGTCAAAAATCTGTCTTTTGTCCTGACCCCGGACCTTATGTGAAAACTAAGAAAAACTGAAAAGTACTAAAAAAAATCAGACCAATTTTTTTTCACTTTTTTTGCCCTAGTTCATGCATTTCACATGTCTAGAAGTGAAATAAAAAATAATTTGGACAATATCTGAGAGATTTTGAAATTTGTCAAAAATCTGTCTTTTATCCTGACCCCGGACCTTATGTGAAAACTAAGAAAAACTGAAAAGTACAAAAAAAAAATCAAACCAATTTTGTTACACTTTTTTGCACTAGTTCATGCATTTCACATGTCTAGACGTGAAATAAAAAATAATTTGGACAATATCTGACATATTTTGAAATTTGTCAAAAATCTGTCTTTTGTCCTGACCCCGGACCTTATGTGAAAACTAAAAAAAACTGAAAGGTACTAAAAAAAATCAAATCAATTTTTTTACACTTTTTTGCCCTAGTTCATGCATTTCACATGTCTATAAGTGAAATAAAAAATGATTTGGACAATATCTGACATATTTTGAAATTTGTCAAAATTCTGTCTTTTGTCCTGACCCTGGACCTTATGTGAAAACTAAGAAAAACTGAAAGGTACTAAAAAAAATCAAACCAATATTTTTACACTTTTTTGCCCTAGTTCATGCATTTCACATGTCTAGAAGTGAAATAAAAAATGATTTGGACAATATCTGACATATTTTGAAATTTGTCAAAAATCTGTCTTTTGTCCTGACCCCGGACCTTATGTGAAAACTAAAAAAAACTGAAAGGTACTAAAAAAAATCAAACCAATTTTTTTACACTTTTTTGCCCTAGTTCATGCATTTCACATGTCTAGAAGTGAAATAAAAAATGATTTGGACAATATCTGACATATTTTGAAATTTGTCAAAAATCTGTCTTTTGTCCTGACCCCGGACCTTATGTGAAAACTAAAAAAAACTGAAAGGTACTAAAAAAAATCAAACCAATTTTTTTACACTTTTTTGCCCTAGTTCATGCATTTCACATGTCTATAAGTGAAATAAAAAATTATTTGGACAATATCTGACATATTTTGAAATTTGTCAAAATTCTGTCTTTTGTCCTGACCCCGGACCTTATGTGAAAACTAAGAAAAACTGAAAAGTACTAAAAAAAAATCAAACCAATTTTGTTACACTTTTTTGCACTAGTTCATGCATTTCACATGTCTAGACGTGAAATAAAAAATAATTTGGACAATATCTGACATATTTTGAAATTTGTCAAAAATCTGTCTTTTGTCCTGACCCCGGACCTTATGTGAAAACTAAAAAAAACTGAAAGGTACTAAAAAAAATCAAACCAATTTTTTTACACTTTTTTGCCCTAGTTCATGCATTTCACATGTCTATAAGTGAAATAAAAAATGATTTGGACAATATCTGACATATTTTGAAATTTGTCAAAATTCTGTCTTTTGTCCTGACCCCGGACCTTATGTGAAAACTAAGAAAAACTGCAAGGTGCTAAAAAAAATCAAACCAATTTTTTTACACTTTTTTGCCCTAGTTCATGCATTTCACATGTCTATAAGTGAAATAAAAAATGATTTGGACAATATCTGACATATTTTGAAATTTGTCAAAAATCTGTCTTTTGTCCTGACCCCGGACCTTATGTGAAAACTAAGAAAAACTGAAAAGTACTAAAAAAAATCAGACCAATTTTTTTTCACTTTTTTTGCCCTAGTTCATGCATTTCACATGTCTAGAAGTGAAATAAAAAATAATTTGGACAATATCTGAGAGATTTTGAAATTTGTCAAAAATCTGTCTTTTATCCTGACCCCGGACCTTATGTGAAAACTAAGAAAAACTGAAAAGTACAAAAAAAAAATCAAACCAATTTTGTTACACTTTTTTGCACTAGTTCATGCATTTCACATGTCTAGACGTGAAATAAAAAATAATTTGGACAATATCTGACATATTTTGAAATTTGTCAAAAATCTGTCTTTTGTCCTGACCCCGGACCTTATGTGAAAACTAAAAAAAACTGAAAGGTACTAAAAAAAATCAAATCAATTTTTTTACACTTTTTTGCCCTAGTTCATGCATTTCACATGTCTATAAGTGAAATAAAAAATGATTTGGACAATATCTGACATATTTTGAAATTTGTCAAAATTCTGTCTTTTGTCCTGTCCCCGGACCTTATGTGAAAACTAAGAAAAACTGCAAGGTACTAAAAAAAAATCAAACCAATTTTTTTACACTTTTTTGCCCTTGTTCATGCATTTCACATGTCTAGAAATTAAATAAAAAATGATTTGGACAATATCTGACATATTTTGAAATTTGTCAAAATTCTGTCTTTTGTCCTGTCCCCGGACCTTATGTGAAAACTAAGAAAAACTGCAAGGTACTAAAAAAAAATCAAACCAATTTTTTTACACTTTTTTGCCCTTGTTCATGCATTTCACATGTCTAGAAATTAAATAAAAAATGATTTGGACAATATCTGACAGATTTTGATATTTGTCAGAAATCTGTATTTTGTCCTGACCCTGGACCTTATGTGAAAACTAAGAAAAACTGAAAGGTACTAAAAAAAATCAAACCAATATTTTTACACTTTTTTGCCCTAGTTCATGCATTTCACATGTCTAGAAGTGAAATAAAAAATGATTTGGACAATATCTGACATATTTTGAAATTTGTCAAAAATCTGTCTTTTGTCCTGACCCCGGACCTTATGTGAAAACTAAAAAAAACTGAAAGGTACTAAAAAAAATCAAACCAATTTTTTTACACTTTTTTGCCCTAGTTCATGCATTTCACATGTCTAGAAGTGAAATAAAAAATGATTTGGACAATATCTGACATATTTTGAAATTTGTCAAAAATCTGTCTTTTGTCCTGACCCCGGACCTTATGTGAAAACTAAAAAAAACTGAAAGGTACTAAAAAAAATCAAACCAATTTTTTTACACTTTTTTGCCCTAGTTCATGCATTTCACATGTCTATAAGTGAAATAAAAAATTATTTGGACAATATCTGACATATTTTGAAATTTGTCAAAATTCTGTCTTTTGTCCTGACCCCGGACCTTATGTGAAAACTAAGAAAAACTGAAAAGTACTAAAAAAAAATCAAATCAATTTTGTTACACTTTTTTGCACTAGTTCATGCATTTCACATGTCTAGACGTGAAATAAAAAATAATTTGGACAATATCTGACATATTTTTAAATTTGTCAAAAATCTGTCTTTTGTCCTGACCCCAGACCTTATGTGAAAACTAAGAAAAACTGAAAGGTACTAAAAAAAATCAGACCAATTTTTTTTAACTTTTTTTGCCCTAGTTCATGCATTTCACATGTCTAGAAGTGAAATGAAAAATAATTTGGACAATATCTGGCATATTTTGAAATTTGTCAAAAATCTGTCTTCTGTCCTGACCCCGGACCTTATGTGAAAACTAAGAAAAACTTAAAGGTACTAAAAAAAATCAAACCAATTTTTTTACACTTTTTTGCCCTAGTTCATGCATTTCACATGTCTAGAAATGAAATAAAAAATGATTTGGACAATATCTGACATATTTTGAAATTTGTCAAATTCTGTCTTTTGTCCTGACCCCGGACCTTATGTGAAAACTAAGAAAATCTGCAAGGTACTAAAAAAAAATCAAACCAATTTTTTTACACTTTTTTGCCCTAGTTCATGCATTTCACATGTCTAGAAGTGAAATAAAAAATAATTTGGACAATATCTGAGAGATTTTGAAATTTGTCAAAAATCTGTCTTTTGTCCTGACCCCGGACCTTATGTGAAAACTAAGAAAAACTGAAAAGTACTAAAAAAAAATCAAATCAATTTTGTTACACTTTTTTGCACTAGTTCATGCATTTCACATGTCTAGACGTGAAATAAAAAATAATTTGGACAATATCTG
The DNA here is from genome assembly GCF_046254945.1 of Alosa pseudoharengus. NCBI lineage: Eukaryota > Metazoa > Chordata > Actinopteri > Clupeiformes > Clupeidae > Alosa > Alosa pseudoharengus. The sequence goes on along the minus strand of NW_027468887.1, from coordinate 16,743 downwards.
ACATATTTTGAAATTTGTCAAAAATCTGTCTTCTGTCCTGACCCCGGACCTTATGTGAAAACTAAGAAAAACTTAAAGGTACTAAAAAAAATAAAACCAATTTTTTTACACTTTTTTGCCCTAGTTCATGCATTTCACATGTCTAGAAATGAAATAAAAAATGATTTGGACAATATCTGACAGATTTTGAAATTTGTCAAAAATCTGTATTTTGTCCTGACCCCGGACCTTATGTGAAAACTAAGAAAAACTGAAAAGTACTAAAAAAAATCAAACCAATTTTGTTACACTTTTTTGCACTAGTTCATGCATTTCACATGTCTAGACGTGAAATAAAAAATAATTTGGACAATATCTGACATATTTTGAAATTTGTCAAAGATCTGTCTTTTGTCCTGACCCCGGACCTTATGTGAAAACTAAGAAAAACTGAAAAGTACTAAAAAAAATCAAACCAATTTTGTTACACTTTTTTGCACTAGTTCATGCATTTCACATGTCTAGACGTGAAATAAAAAATAATTTGGACAATATCTGACATATTTTGAAATTTGTCAAAAATCTGTCTTTTATCCTGACCCCGGACCTTATGTGAAAACTAAGAAAAACTGCAAGGTACTAAAAAAAAATCAAACCAATTTTTTCACACTTTCTTGCCCTAGTTCATGCATTTCACATGTCTAGAAATTAAATAAAAAATGATTTGGACAATATCTGACAGATTTTGAAATTTGTCAGAAATCTGTCTTTTGTCCTGACCCCGGACCTTATGTGAAAACTAAGAAAAACTGAAAAGTACTAAAAAAAAATCAAATCAATTTTGTTACACTTTTTTGCACTAGTTCATGCATTTCACATGTCTAGACGTGAAATAAAAAATAATTTGGACAATATCTGACATATTTTGAAATTTGTCAAAAATCTGTCCTTTATCCTGACCCCGGACCTTATGTGAAAACTAAGAAAAACTGCAAGGTACTAAAAAAAAATCAAACCAATTTTTTCACACTTTCTTGCCCTAGTTCATGCATTTCACATGTCTAGAAATTAAATAAAAAATGATTTGGACAATATCTGACAGATTTTGAAATTTGTCAGAAATCTGTCTTTTGTCCTGACCCCGGACCTCATGTGAAAACTAAGAAAAACTGAAAAGTACTAAAAAAAATCAGACCAATTTTTATTCACTTTTTTTGCCCTAGTTCATGCATTTCACATGTCTAGAAATGAAATAAAAAATGATTTGGACAATATCTGACAGATTTTGAAATTTATCAAAAATCTGTCTTTTGTCCTGACCCCGGACCTTATGTGAAAACTAAGAAAAACTGAAAAGTACTAAAAAAAATCAAACCAATTTTTTTTACACTTTTTTGCCCTAGTTCATGCATTTCACATGTCTAGAAGTGAAATAAAAAATGATTTGGACAATATCTGACAGATTTTGAAATTTGTCAAAAATCTGTCTTTTGTCCTGACCCCGGACCTTATGTGAAAACTAAGAAAAACTGAAAAGTACTAAAAAAAATCAAACCAATTTTGTTACACTTTTTTGCACTAGTTCATGCATTTCACATGTCTATAAGTGAAATAAAAAATAATTTGGACAATATCTGACATATTTTGAAATTTGTCAAAAATCTGTCTTTTGTCCTGACCCCGGACCTTATGTGAAAACTAAGAAAAACTGCAAGGTACTAAAAAAAATCAAACCGATTTTTTTACACTTTTTTGCCCTAGTTCATGCATTTCACATGTCTAGAAGTGAAATAAAAAATCATTTGGACAATATCTGACAGATTTTGAAATTTGTCAAAAATCTGTCTTTTGTCCTGACCCCGGACCTTACGTGAAAACTAAGAAAAACTGAAAAGTACTAAAAAAAATCAGACCAATTTTTTTTCACTTTTTTTGCCCTAGTTCATGCATTTCACATGTCTAGAAATGAAATAAAAAATGATTTGAACAATATCTGACAGATTTTGAAATTTGTCAAATATCTGTCTTTTGTCCTGACCCCGGACCTTATGTGAAAACTAAGAAAAACTGAAAAGTACTAAAAAAAATCAGACCAATTTTTTTTCACTTTTTTTGCCCTAGTTCATGCATTTCACATGTCTAGACGTGAAATAAAAAATGATTTGGACAATATTTGACATATTTTGAAATTTGTCAAAAATCTGTCTTTTGTCCTGACCCCGGACCTTATGTGAAAACTAAGAAAAACTGCAAGGTACTAAAAAAAAATCAGACCGATTTTTTTTCCCTTTTTTGCCCTAGTTCATGCATTTCACATGTCTAGAAGTGAAATAAAAAATAATTTGGACAATATCTGACAGATTTTGAAATTTGTCAAAAATCTGTCTTTTGTCCTGACCCCGGACCTTATGTGAAAACTAAGAAAAACTGAAAGGTACTAAAAAAAATCAAACCAATTTATTTACACTTTTTTGCCCTAGTTCATGCATTTTACATGTCTAGAAGTGAAATAAAAAATGACTTGGACAATACTTGACATATTTTGAAATTTGTCAAAAATCTGTCTTTTGTCCTGACCCCGGACCTTATGTGAAAACTAAGAAAAACTGCAAGGTACTAAAAAAAAATCAGACCATTTTTTTTTCCCTTTTTTGCCCTAGTTCATGCATTTCACATGTCTAGAAGTGAAATAAAAAATAATTTGGACAATATCTGACATATTTTGAAATTTGTCAAAAATCTGTCTTTTGTCCTGACCCCCCGGACCTTATGTGAAAACTAAGAAAAACTGAAAGGTACTAAAAAAAATCAAACCAATTTTTTTACACTTTTTTGCCCTAGTTCATGCATTTCACATGTCTAGAAGTGAAATAGAAAATGATTTGGACAATATCTGACAGATTTTGAAATTTGTCAAAAATCTGTCTTTTGTCCTGACCCCGGACCTTATGTGAAAACTAAGAAAAACTGAAAGGTACTAAAAAAAATCAAACCAATTTTTTTACACTTTTTTGCCCTAGTTCATGCATTTCACATGTCTAGAAGTGAAATAAAAATGATATGGACAATATCTGACAGATTTTGAAATTTGTCAAAAATCTGTCTTTTGTCCTGACCCCGGACCTTATGTGAAAACTAAGAAAAACTGAAAGGTACTAAAAAAAATCAAACCAATTTTTTTACACTTTTTTGCACTAGTTCATGCATTTCACATGTCTAGACGTGAAATAAAAAATAATTTGGACAATATCTGACATATTTTGAAATTTGTCAAAAATCTGTCTTTTGTCCTGACCCCGGACCTTATGTGAAAACTAAAAAAAACTGAAAGGTACTAAAAAAAATCAAACCAATTTTTTTACACTTTTTTGCCCTAGTTCATGCATTTCACATGTCTATAAGTGAAATAAAAAATGATTTGGACAATATCTGACATATTTTGAAATTTGTCAAAATTCTGTCTTTTGTCCTGACCCCGGACCTTATGTGAAAACTAAGAAAAACTGCAAGGTACTAAAAAAAAATCAAACCAATTTTTTTACACTTTCTTGCCCTAGTTCATGCATTTCACATGTCTAGAAATTAAATAAAAAATGATTTGGACAATATCTGACAGATTTTGAAATTTGTCAAAAATCTGTCTTTTGTCCTGACCCCGGACCTTATGTGAAAACTAAGAAAAACTGAAAGGTACTAAAAAAAATCAAACCAATTTTTTTACACTTTTTTGCCCTAGTTCATGCATTTCACATGTCTAGAAGTGAAATAAAAATGATTTGGACAATATCTGACAGATTTTGAAATTTGTCAAAAATCTGTCTTTTGTCCTGACCCCGGACCTTATGTGAAAACTAAGAAAAACTGAAAGGTACTAAAAAAAATCAAACCAATTTATTTACACTTTTTTGCCCTAGTTCATGCATTTTACATGTCTAGAAGTGAAATAAAAAATGACTTGGACAATATCTGACAGATTTTGAAATTTGTCAAAAATCTGTCTTTTGTGCTGACCCCGGACCTTATGTGAAAACTAAGAAAAACTGAAAGGTACTAAAAAAAATCAAACCAATTTTGTTACACTTTTTTGCACTAGTTCATGCATTTCACATGTCTAGAAGTGAAATAAAAAATAATTTGGACAATATCTGACATATTTTGAAATTTGTCAAAAATCTGTCTTTTGTCCTGACCCCCGGATCTTATGTGAAAACTAAGAAAAACTGAAAGGTACTAAAAAAAATCAAACCAATTTTGTTACACTTTTTTGCCCTAGTTCATGCATTTCACATGTCTAGACGTGAAATAAAATATAATTTGGACAATATCTGACATATTTTGAAATTTGTCAAAAATCTTTCTTTTGTCCTGACCCCGGACCTTATGTGAAAACTAAGAAAAACTGAAAAGTACTAAAAAAAATCAGACCAATTTTTTTACACTTTTTTTGCCCTAGTTCATGCATTTCACATGTCTAGAAGTGAAATAAAAAATAATTTGGACAATATCTGACATATTTTGAAATTTGTCAAAAATCTGTCTTTTGTCCTGACCCCGGACCTTATGTGAAAACTAAGAAAAACTGAAAGGTACTAAAAAAAATCAAACCAATTTTGTTACACTTTTTTGCCCTAGTTCATGCATTTCACATGTCTAGACGTGAAATAAAAAATAATTTGGACAATATCTGACATATTTTGAAATTTGTCAAAAATCTGTCTTTTGTCCTGACCCCGGACCTTGTGTGATAACTAAGAAAAACTGAAAGGTACTAAAAAAAATCAAACCAATTTTGTTACACTTTTTTGCACTTGTTCGTGCATTTCACATGTCTAGACGTGAAATAGAAAATAATTTGGACAATATCTGACATATTTTGAAATTTGTCAAAAATCTGTCTTTTGTCCTGACCCCGGACCTTATGTGAAAACTAAGAAAAACTGAAAAGTACTAAAAAAAATCAGACCAATTTGTTTTCACTTTTTTTGCCCTAGTTCATGCATTTCACATGTCTAGAAGTGAAATAAAAAATAATTTGGACAATATCTGACATATTTTGAAATTTGTCAAAAATCTGTCTTTTGTCCTGACCCCGGACCTTGTGTGAAAACTAAGAAAAACTGAAAGGTACTAAAAAAAATCAAACCAATTTTGTTACACTATTTTGCCCTAGTTCATGCATTTCACATGTCTAGACGTGAAATAAAATATAATTTGGACAATATCTGACATATTTTGAAATTTGTCAAAAATCTTTCTTTTGTCCTGACCCCGGACCTTATGTGAAAACTAAGAAAAACTGAAAAGTACTAAAAAAAATCAGACCAATTTTTTTACACTTTTTTTGCCCTAGTTCATGCATTTCACATGTCTAGAAGTGAAATAAAAAATAATTTGGACAATATCTGACATATTTTGAAATTTGTCAAAAATCTGTCTTTTGTCCTGACCCCGGACCTTATGTGAAAACTAAGAAAAACTGAAAAGTACTAAAAAAAAATCAAACCAATTTTGTTACACTTTTTTGCACTAGTTCATGCATTTCACATGTCTAGACGTGAAATAAAAAATAATTTGGACAATATCTGACATATTTTGAAATTTGTCAAAAATCTGTCTTTTGTCCTGACCCCGGACCTTATGTGAAAACTAAGAAAAACTGAAAAGTACTAAAAAAAATCAGACCAATTTTTTTTCACTTTTTTTGCCCTAGTTCATGTATTTCACATGTCTAGAAATGAAATAAAAAATGATTTGGACAATATCTGACAGATTTTGAAATTTGTCAAAAATCTGTCTTTTGTCCTGACCCCGGACCTTATGTGAAAACTAAGAAAAACTGAAAAGTACTAAAAAAAAATCAAATCAATTTTGTTACACTTTTTTGCACTAGTTCATGCATTTCACATGTCTATAAGTGAAATAAAAAATGATTTGGACAATATCTGACATATTTTGAAATTTGTCAAAAATCTGTCTTTTGTCCTGACCCCGGACCTTATGTGAAAACTAAGAAAAACTGAAAAGTACTAAAAAAAATCAGACCAATTTTTTTTTCACTTTTTTTGCCCTAGTTCATGCATTTCACATGTCTAGAAGTGAAATAAAAAATAATTTGGACAATATCTGAGAGATTTTGAAATTTGTCAAAAATCTGTCTTTTATCCTGACCCCGGACCTTATGTGAAAACTAAGAAAAACTGAAAAGTACTAAAAAAAAATCAAATCAATTTTGTTACACTTTTTTGCACTAGTTCATGCATTTCACATGTCTAGAAGTGAAATAAAAAATAATTTGGACAATATCTGACATATTTTGAAATTTGTCAAAAATCTGTCTTTTGTCCTGACCCCGGACCTTATGTGAAAACTAAGAAAAACTGCAAGGTACTAAAAAAAAATCAAACCAATTTTTTTACACTTTTTTGCCCTAGTTCACGCATTTCACATGTCTAGACGTGAAATAAAAAATAATTTGGACAATATCTGACATATTTTGAAATTTGTCAAAAATCTGTCTTTTGTCCTGACCCCGGACCTTATGTGAAAACTAAGAAAAACTGAAAAGTACTAAAAAAAAATCAAACCAATTTTGTTACACTTTTTTGCACTAGTTCATGCATTTCACATGTCTATAAGTGAAATAAAAAATGATTTGGACAATATCTGACATATTTTGAAATTTGTCAAAAATCTGTCTTTTGTCCTGACCCCCCGGACCTTATGTGAAAACTAAGAAAAACTGAAAGGTACTAAAAAAAATCAAACCAATTTTTTTACACTTTTTTGCCCTAGTTCATGCATTTCACATGTCTAGAAGTGAAATAGAAAATGATTTGGACAATATCTGACAGATTTTGAAATTTGTCAAAAATCTGTCTTTTGTCCTGACCCCGGACCTTATGTTAAAACTAAGAAAAACTGAAAGGTACTAAAAAAAATCAAACCAATTTTTTTACACTTTTTTGCCCTAGTTCATGCATTTCACATGTCTAGAAGTGAAATAAAAATGATATGGACAATATCTGACAGATTTTGAAATTTGTCAAAAATCTGTCTTTTGTCCTGACCCCGGACCTTATGTGAAAACTAAGAAAAACTGAAAGGTACTAAAAAAAATCAAACCAATTTTGTTACACTTTTTTGCACTAGTTCATGCATTTCACATGTCTAGACGTGAAATAAAAAATGATTTGGACAATATCTGACATATTTTGAAATTTGTCAAAAATCTGTCTTTTGTCCTAACCCCGGACCTTATGTGAAAACTAAGAAAAACTGAAAAGTACTAAAAAAAATCAGACCAATTTTTTTTCACTTTTTTTGCCCTAGTTCATGCATTTCACATGTCTAGAAGTGAAATAAAAAATAATTTGGACAATATCTGACATATTTTGAAATTTGTCAAAAATCTGTCTTTTGTCCTAACCCCGGACCTTATGTGAAAACTAAGAAAAACTGAAAAGTACTAAAAAAAAATCAAACCAATTTTGTTACACTTTTTTGCACTAGTTCATGCATTTCACATGTCTAGACGTGAAATAAAAAATAATTTGGACAATATCTGACATATTTTGAAATTTGTCAAAAATCTGTCTTTTGTCCTGACCCCGGACCTTATGTGAAAACTAAGAAAAACTGAAAAGTACTAAAAAAAAATCAAACCAATTTTGTTACACTTTTTTGCACTAGTTCATGCATTTCACATGTCTAGACGTGAAATAAAAAATAATTTGGACAATATCTGACATATTTTGAAATTTGTCAAAAATCTGTCTTTTGTCCTGACCCCGGACCTTATGTGAAAACTAAGAAAAACTGAAAAGTACTAAAAAAAAATCAAACCAATTTTGTTACACTTTTTTGCACTAGTTCATGCATTTCACATGTCTATAAGTGAAATAAAAAATGATTTGGACAATATCTGACATATTTTGAAATTTGTCAAAAATCTGTCTTTTGTCCTGACCCCGGACCTTATGTGAAAACTAAGAAAAACTGAAAGGTACTAAAAAAAATCAAACCAATTTTGTTACACTTTTTTGCACTAGTTCATGCATTTCACATGTCTAGACGTGAAATAAAAAATGATTTGGACAATATCTGACATATTTTGAAATTTGTCAAAAATCTGTCTTTTGTCCTAACCCCGGACCTTATGTGAAAACTAAGAAAAACTGAAAAGTACTAAAAAAAATCAGACCAATTTTTTTTCACTTTTTTTGCCCTAGTTCATGCATTTCACATGTCTAGAAGTGAAATAAAAAATAATTTGGACAATATCTGACATATTTTGAAATTTGTCAAAAATCTGTCTTTTGTCCTGACCCCGGACCTTATGTGAAAACTAAGAAAAACTGAAAGGTACTAAAAAAAATCAAACCAATTTTGTTACACTTTTTTGCCCTAGTTCATGCATTTCACATGTCTAGACGTGAAATAAAAAATAATTTGGACAATATCTGACATATTTTGAAATTTGTCAAAAATCTGTCTTTTGTCCTGACCCCGGACCTTATGTGAAAACTAAGAAAAACTGAAAAGTACTAAAAAAAAATCAAACCAATTTTGTTACACTTTTTTGCACTAGTTCATGCATTTCACATGTCTAGACGTGAAATAAAAAATAATTTGGACAATATCTGACATATTTTGAAATTTGTCAAAAATCTGTCTTTTGTCCTGACCCCGGACCTTATGTGAAAACTAAGAAAAACTGAAAAGTACTAAAAAAAAATCAAACCAATTTTGTTACACTTTTTTGCACTAGTTCATGCATTTCACATGTCTATAAGTGAAATAAAAAATGATTTGGACAATATCTGACATATTTTGAAATTTGTCAAAAATCTGTCTTTTGTCCTGACCCCGGACCTTATGTGAAAACTAAGAAAAACTGAAAGGTACTAAAAAAAATCAAACCAATTTTGTTACACTTTTTTGCACTAGTTCATGCATTTCACATGTCTAGACGTGAAATAAAAAATGATTTGGACAATATCTGACATATTTTGAAATTTGTCAAAAATCTGTCTTTTGTCCTAACCCCGGACCTTATGTGAAAACTAAGAAAAACTGAAAAGTACTAAAAAAAATCAGACCAATTTTTTTTCACTTTTTTTGCCCTAGTTCATGCATTTCACATGTCTAGAAGTGAAATAAAAAATAATTTGGACAATATCTGACATATTTTGAAATTTGTCAAAAATCTGTCTTTTGTCCTGACCCCGGACCTTATGTGAAAACTAAGAAAAACTGAAAGGTACTAAAAAAAATCAAACCAATTTTGTTACACTTTTTTGCCCTAGTTCATGCATTTCACATGTCTAGACGTGAAATAAAAAATAATTTGGACAATATCTGACATATTTTGAAATTTGTCAAAAATCTGTCTTTTGTCCTGACCCCGGACCTTGTGTGATAACTAAGAAAAACTGAAAGGTACTAAAAAAAATCAAACCAATTTTGTTACACTTTTTTGCACTTGTTCGTGCATTTCACATGTCTAGACGTGAAATAGAAAATAATTTGGACAATATCTGACATATTTTGAAATTTGTCAAAAATCTGTCTTTTGTCCTGACCCCGGACCTTATGTGAAAACTAAGAAAAACTGAAAAGTACTAAAAAAAAATCAAACCAATTTTTTCACACTTTCTTGCCCTAGTTCATGCATTTCACATGTCTAGAAATTAAATAAAAAATGATTTGGACAATATCTGACAGATTTTGAAATTTGTCAAAAATCTGTCTTTTGTCCTGACCCCGGACCTTATGTGAAAACTAAGAAAAACTGAAAAGTACTAAAAAAAAATCAAATCAATTTTGTTACACTTTTTTGCACTAGTTCATGCATTTCACATGTCTAGAAGTGAAATAAAAAATGATTTGGACAATATCTGACATATTTTGAAATTTGTCAAAAATCTGTCTTTTGTCCTGACCCCGGACCTTATGTGAAAACTAAGAAAAACTGCAAGGTACTAAAAAAAATCAAACCAATTTTTTTACACTTTTTTGCCCTAGTTCATACATTTCACATGTCTATAAGTGAAATAAAAAATGATTTGGACAATATCAGACATATTTTGAAATTTGTCAAAAATCTGTCTTTTGTCCTGACCCCGGACCTTATGTGAAAACTAAGAAAAACTGCAAGGTACTAAAAAAAATCAAACCAATTTTTTCACACTTTTTTGCCCTAGTTCATGCATTTCACATGTCTAGAAGTGAAATAAAAAATGATTTGGACAATATCTGACAGATTTTGAAATTTGTCAAAAATCTGTCTTTTGTCCTGACCCCGGACCTTATGTGAAAACTAAGAAAAACTGCAAGGTACTAAAAAAAAATCAAACCAATTTTTTTACACTTTTTTGCACTAGTTCATGCATTTCACATGTCTAGAAGTGAAATAAAAAATGATTTGGACAATATCTGACAGATTTTGAAATTTTTCAAAAATCTGTCTTTTGTCCTGACCCCGGACCTTATGTGAAAACTAAGAAAAACTGAAAAGTACTAAAAAAAAATCAAACCAATTGTGTTACACTTTTTTGCACTAGTTCATGCATTTCACATGTCTAGACGTGAAATAAAAAATAATTTGGACAATATCTGACATATTTTGAAATTTGTCAAAAATCTGTCTTTTGTCCTGACCCCGGACCTTATGTGAAAACTAAGAAAAACTGAAAAGTACTAAAAAAAATCAAATCAATTTTGTTAGACTTTTTTGCACTAGTTCATGCATTTCACATGTCTAGACGTGAAATAAAAAATAATTTGGACAATATCTGACATATTTTGAAATTTGTCAAAAATCTGTCTTTTGTACTGACCCCGGACCTTATGTGAAAACTAAGAAAAACTGCAAGGTACTAAAAAAAATCAAACCAATTTTTTCACACTTTTTTGCCCTAGTTCATGCATTTCACATGTCTAGAAGTGAAATAAAAAATGATTTGGACAATATCTGACAGATTTTGAAATTTGTCAAAAATCTGTCTTTTGTCCTGACCCCGGACCTTATGTGAAAACTAAGAAAAACTGCAAGGTACTAAAAAAAAATCAAACCAATTTTTTTACACTTTTTTGCCCTAGTTCATACATTTCACATGTCTATAAGTGAAATAAAAAATGATTTGGACAATATCTGACATATTTTGAAATTTGTCAAAAATCTGTCTTTTGTCCTGACCCCGGACCTTATGTGAAAACTAAGAAAAACTGCAAGGTACTAAAAAAAATCAAACCAATTTTTCACACTTTTTTGCCCTAGTTCATGCATTTCACATGTCTATAAGTGAAATAAAAAATGATTTGGACAATATCTGACAGATTTTGAAATTTGTCAAAAATCTGTCTTTTGTCCTGACCCCGGACCTTATGTGAAAACTAAGAAAAACTGAAAAGTACTAAAAAAAAATCAAACCAATTGTGTTACACTTTTTTGCACTAGTTCATGCATTTCACATGTCTAGACGTGAAATAAAAAATAATTTGGACAATATCTGACATATTTTGAAATTTGTCAAAAATCTGTCTTTTGTCCTGACCCCGGACCTTATGTGAAAACTAAGAAAAACTGAAAAGTACTAAAAAAAATCAGACCAATTTTTTTTCACTTTCTTGCCCTAGTTCATGCATTTCACATGTCTAGAAATTAAATAAAAAATGATTTGGACAATATCTGACAGATTTTGAAATTTGTCAAAAATCTGTCTTTTGTCCTGACCCCGGACCTTATGTGAAAACTAAGAAAAACTGAAAAGTACTAAAAAAAAATCAAATCAATTTTGTTACACTTTTTTGCACTAGTTCATGCATTTCACATGTCTAGAAGTGAAATAAAAAATGATTTGGACAATATCTGACATATTTTGAAATTTGTCAAAAATCTGTCTTTTGTCCTGACCCCGGACCTTATGTGAAAACTAAGAAAAACTGCAAGGTACTAAAAAAAATCAAACCAATTTTTTTACACTTTTTTGCCCTAGTTCATACATTTCACATGTCTATAAGTGAAATAAAAAATGATTTGGACAATATCAGACATATTTTGAAATTTGTCAAAAATCTGTCTTTTGTCCTGACCCCGGACCTTATGTGAAAACTAAGAAAAACTGCAAGGTACTAAAAAAAATCAAACCAATTTTTTCACACTTTTTTGCCCTAGTTCATGCATTTCACATGTCTAGAAGTGAAATAAAAAATGATTTGGACAATATCTGACAGATTTTGAAATTTGTCAAAAATCTGTCTTTTGTCCTGACCCCGGACCTTATGTGAAAACTAAGAAAAACTGAAAAGTACTAAAAAAAAATCAAACCAATTGTGTTACACTTTTTTGCACTAGTTCATGCATTTCACATGTCTAGACGTGAAATAAAAAATAATTTGGACAATATCTGACATATTTTGAAATTTGTCAAAAATCTGTCTTTTGTCCTGACCCCGGACCTTATGTGAAAACTAAGAAAAACTGAAAAGTACTAAAAAAAAAAAAATCAATTTTGTTAGACTTTTTTGCACTAGTTCATGCATTTCACATGTCTAGACGTGAAATAAAAAATAATTTGGACAATATCTGACATATTTTGAAATTTGTCAAAAATCTGTCTTTTGTCCTGACCCCGGACCTTATGTGAAAACTAAGAAAAACTGAAAAGTACTAAAAAAAATCAGACCAATTTTTTTTCACTTTCTTGCCCTAGTTCATGCATTTCACATGTCTAGAAATTAAATAAAAAATGATTTGGACAATATCTGACAGATTTTGAAATTTGTCAAAAATCTGTCTTTTGTCCTGACCCCGGACCTTATGTGAAAACTAAGAAAAACTGAAAAGTACTAAAAAAAATCAAATCAATTTTGTTACACTTTTTTGCACTAGTTCATGCATTTCACATGTCTAGAAGTGAAATAAAAAATGATTTGGACAATATCTGACATATTTTGAAATTTGTCAAAAATCTGTCTTTTGTCCTGACCCCGGACCTTATGTGAAAACTAAGAAAAACTGCAAGGTACTAAAAAAAATCAAACCAATTTTTTTACACTTTTTTGCCCTAGTTCATACATTTCACATGTCTATAAGTGAAATAAAAAATGATTTGGACAATATCAGACATATTTTGAAATTTGTCAAAAATCTGTCTTTTGTCCTGACCCCGGACCTTATGTGAAAACTAAGAAAAACTGCAAGGTACTAAAAAAAATCAAACCAATTTTTTCACACTTTTTTGCCCTAGTTCATGCATTTCACATGTCTAGAAGTGAAATAAAAAATGATTTGGACAATATCTGACAGATTTTGAAATTTGTCAAAAATCTGTCTTTTGTCCTGACCCCGGACCTTATGTGAAAACTAAGAAAAACTGAAAAGTACTAAAAAAAAATCAAACCAATTGTGTTACACTTTTTTGCACTAGTTCATGCATTTCACATGTCTAGACGTGAAATAAAAAATAATTTGGACAATATCTGACATATTTTGAAATTTGTCAAAAATCTGTCTTTTGTCCTGACCCCGGACCTTATGTGAAAACTAAGAAAAACTGAAAAGTACTAAAAAAAATCAAATCAATTTTGTTAGACTTTTTTGCACTAGTTCATGCATTTCACATGTCTAGACGTGAAATAAAAAATAATTTGGACAATATCTGACATATTTTGAAATTTGTCAAAAATCTGTCTTTTGTCCTGACCCCGGACCTTATGTGAAAACTAAGAAAAACTGAAAAGTACTAAAAAAAATCAGACCAATTTTTTTTCACTTTCTTGCCCTAGTTCATGCATTTCACATGTCTAGAAATTAAATAAAAAATGATTTGGACAATATCTGACAGATTTTGAAATTTGTCAAAAATCTGTCTTTTGTCCTGACCCCGGACCTTATGTGAAAACTAAGAAAAACTGAAAAGTACTAAAAAAAATCAAATCAATTTTGTTACACTTTTTTGCACTAGTTCATGCATTTCACATGTCTAGACGTGAAATAAAAAATAATTTGGACAATATCTGACATATTTTGAAATTTGTCAAAAATCTGTCTTTTGTCCTGACCCCGGACCTTATGTGAAAACTAAGAAAAACTGAAAAGTACTAAAAAAAATCAGACCAATTTTTTTTCACTTTTTTTGCCCTAGTTCATGTATTTCACATGTCTAGAAATGAAATAAAAAATGATTTGGACAATATCTGACAGATTTTGAAATTTGTCAAAAATCTGTCTTTTGTCCTGACCCCGGACCTTATGTGAAAACTAAGAAAAACTGAAAAGTACTAAAAAAAATCAAATCAATTTTGTTACACTTTTTTGCACTAGTTCATGCATTTCACATGTCTATAAGTGAAATAAAAAATGATTTGGACAATATCTGACATATTTTGAAATTTGTCAAAAATCTGTCTTTTGTCCTGACCCCGGACCTTATGTGAAAACTAAGAAAAACTGCAAGGTACTAAAAAAAATCAAACCAATTTTTTTACACTTTTTTGCCCTAGTTCATACATTTCACATGTCTATAAGTGAAATAAAAAATGATTTGGACAATATCTGACATATTTTGAAATTTGTCAAAAATCTGTCTTTTGTCCTGACCCCGGACCTTATGTGAAAACTAAGAAAAACTGCAAGGTACTAAAAAAAAATCAAACCAATTTTTTTACACTTTTTTGCCCTAGTTCATACATTTCACATGTCTATAAGTGAAATAAAAAATGATTTGGACAATATCTGATATATTTTGAAATTTGTCAAAAATCTGTCTTTTGTCCTGACCCCGGACCTTATGTGAAAACTAAGAAAAACTGAAAAGTACTAAAAAAAAATCAAATCAATTTTGTTACACTTTTTTGCACTAGTTCATGCATTTCACATGTCTAGACCTGAAATAAAAAATAATTTGGACAATATCTGACATATTTTGAAATTTGTCAAAAATCTGTCTTTTGTCCTGACCCCGGACCTTATGTGAAAACTAAGAAAAACTGAAAAGTACTACAAAAAATCAGACCAATTTTTTTTCACTTTCTTGCCCTAGTTCATGTATTTCACATGTCTAGAAATGAAATAAAAAATGATTTGGACAATATCTGACAGATTTTGAAATTTGTCAAAAATCTGTCTTTTGTCCTGACCCCGGACCTTATGTGAAAACTAAGAAAAACTGAAAAGTACTAAAAAAAAATCAAATCAATTTTGTTACACTTTTTTGCACTAGTTCATGCATTTCACATGTCTAGAAGTGAAATAAAAAATAATTTGGACAATATCTGACATATTTTGAAATTTGTCAAAAATCTGTCTTTTGTCCTGACCCCGGACCTTATGTGAAAACTAAGAAAAACTGAAAAGTACTACAAAAAATCAGACCAATTTTTTTTCACTTTCTTGCCCTAGTTCATGTATTTCACATGTCTAGAAATGAAATAAAAAATGATTTGGACAATATCTGACAGATTTTGAAATTTGTCAAAAATCTGTCTTTTGTCCTGACCCCGGACCTTATGTGAAAACTAAGAAAAACTGAAAAGTACTACAAAAAATCAGACCAATTTTTTTTCACTTTCTTGCCCTAGTTCATGTATTTCACATGTCTAGAAATGAAATAAAAAATGATTTGGACAATATCTGACAGATTTTGAAATTTGTCAAAAATCTGTCTTTTGTCCTGACCCCGGACCTTATGTGAAAACTAAGAAAAACTGAAAAGTACTAAAAAAAAATCAAATCAATTTTGTTACACTTTTTTGCACTAGTTCATGCATTTCACATGTCTAGAAGTGAAATAAAAAATAATTTGGACAATATCTGACATATTTTGAAATTTGTCAAAAATCTGTCTTTTGTCCTGACCCCGGACCTTATGTGAAAACTAAGAAAAACTGCAAGGTACTAAAAAAAATCAAACCAATTTTTTTACACTTTTTTGCCCTAGTTCATGCATTTCACATGTCTATAAGTGAAATAAAAAATGATTTGGACAATATCTGACAGATTTTGAAATTTGTCAAAAATCTGTCTTTTGTCCTGACCCCGGACCTTATGTGAAAACTAAGAAAAACTGAAAAGTACTAAAAAAAATCAGACCAATTTTTTTTCACTTTTTTTGCCCTAGTTCATGCATTTCACATGTCTATAAGTGAAATAAAAAATGATTTGGACAATATCTGACATATTTTGAAATTTGTAAAAAATCTGTCTTTTGTCCTGACCCCGGACCTTATGTGAAAACTAAGAAAAACTGAAAAGTACTAAAAAAAATCAGACCAATTTTTTTTCACTTTTTTTGCCCTAGTTCATGCATTTCACATGTCTAGAAGTGAAATAAAAAATAATTTGGACAATATCTGAGAGATTTTGAAATTTGTCAAAAATCTGTCTTTTGTCCTGACCCCGGACCTTATGTGAAAACTAAAAAAAACTGAAAGGTACTAAAAAAAATCAGACCAATTTTTTTTTCACTTTTTTTGCCCTAGTTCATGCATTTCACATGTCTAGAAGTGAAATAAAAAATAATTTGGACAATATCTGAGAGATTTTGAAATTTGTCAAAAATCTGTCTTTTGTCCTGACCCCGGACCTTATGTGAAAACTAAGAAAAACTGAAAAGTACTAAAAAAAATCAGACCAATTTTTTTTCACTTTTTTTGCCCTAGTTCATGCATTTCACATGTCTAGAAATGAAATAAAAAATGATTTGGACAATATCTGACAGATTTTGAAATTTGTCAAAAATCTGTCTTTTGTCCTGACCCCGG